>NW_015661880.1:266500-277149 GCF_001515625.1 Sinocyclocheilus rhinocerous | reverse complement strand
GCAAATCAGCATATTAGAATGATTTCTGAAGGATCATGTGACACTGAAGTCTGGAGTAATGGTGCTGAAAATTCTGCTTTGCATTAAAGGAAATGAATTACATTTTACAATATATTCAAAAAGAAAAGAGTTATTTAAAATTATATTATTCCACAATATTACCATTTTATTGTATTTTTGTTCAAATAAATGCAGCCTTGGTGAGCATAAGAGACGTCTTTCAAAAACATTTTAAAAAATCTTAATTATTACAATCTTTTGACCGTTAAATATTTCATCCCAATTACACATCCAGTATGAAAAAAAATTTTTTTTTTTAAGTGCTCTATTCCCTGACATGTCATCCAATATTGTTCTAATCAGACTGATACTGATATGGTGCTATTTGTGCATGATTTGTTCTCACCAGGCTCCTGAACTAGCTTGACCCGTAATGGTTTCTTGCTCAGCTCAACACCACTCCTGAGATGTAATGAAGCATATAATGGCAAAGGAATTATATTTTTGTATGTGACGTATCGTGTACAGGAGGAGCGAACCATCCATGATCGGACCCTCCTGGAGGTGAGGGACTCAGATCATCACATCCAGTGGAAGGTCCAGTTCATCCTGGGCAACAGCAGCAGGCAGATCTCCCAGTGCAGAAACTCCATTCAGGGAAAGATCCTTCTCACGGATGAACTGGGTAAGTGATGGGGATAAACTGTTCAATATACAGTAGTCAACATTTGAAGTGGATCAAAAAAAGTTCATCAAAGTTGTCTTAAGACATGAACGCATTTTGGTTTTAAAGATAAATGATAAATGGCCTTTAAAGATGTGTATTGTAATTGAAATCTACACATGCGTGTAATAAATTTAGATTAAGAACTTTAGCTGTCTTTCCACTATTTAAAAAAAAAAGACAAGTTATGTAAGCAAAATAGCCTCAAATCTCAAAATTGACATGCAATTTCTAACCACACAATGCTTTAATGTGCAACTCAAACTGTTAACAGGTCCCTGAGTTTTTGTGTATTCACCGATGTAACCAATGTTTTGTTTTTTTCTTTCTCTTCAGGTTATGTGTGTGAGAGGAAGGATTTACTGGTGAATGGATGTTGTAACGTTAATGCTCCCAGCTCAAGCCAGTATGTCTGTAAAAGCTGTCTGGCCAATGGCTGTTGTAGCGTCTACGAGTACTGCGTTTCCTGCTGCCTCCAACCAGATAAGGTACTTCAAAAAGAAAGTTATGAATACTCATCAAGGTTAATTTGTTTAATTTTAAGGTGCAATAGGTGATTGTCTTCAGAAACTTTTTTTGTTATGCTGGTTGAAAGTCTCTTCACATCCCGATAGCAATCATTAAGTTAAGTGGTCTGTCAATCACAGTAAATCCAAATAAGTTGGCAAAACATTTCTATAGTTTAAGTAAAAAATGTCAGGTTTTGAGTTTGTTGTACTTGTGTTTTAATTTCTCTTAACTTGAAATATTGAGTAGTACACTGTTAACACTAATAAGTTATCAGAACTCAAAACTACATCAAATATCTTATATGATGCAAAACATGCTGGGTAATAGAAAATCCCCTGCCCAGTTTCAGTTTAAATTTAAGTTCCTCTAAATTAAAAGAAACAAGTTGAATAAACTCAAACCACTTAAACAATTCAGGATACTTCAAATGTGTCAGTTTCATAAACTCAAAAGAAAAAGAAAGTTATGAATACTCATCAAGGTTAATTAGTTTAATTTAAAGGTGCAATAGGTGATTGTCTTCAGAAACATTTTTTGTTATGCTGGTTGAAAGTCTCTTCACATCCCGATAGCAATCATTAAGTTAAGTGGTCTACTTTTACTAACTGTGCAATGAAGTTTTCTCACCGGTGAATGGCATGATGTATTGTAGTAATGTTGTCTCTGGTATTCTGTTCCGTGAGCGTATATGCGTTCAGGGGGCGTGGCTTTGGACGGCGATTGCAGGAATATTTTCCCTAAAAGTCTTGGGGATAATCAAGATATTTTTTGGCAAACGTGAGACGAGCCTTTGTGTTCTTTTTGGTCAGCAATGGCTTTTGCCTTGGAACTCTCCCATGGATGCCGTTTTTGCCCAGTCTCTTTCTTATTGTTTTACTCGTTCTTATTTGCCTGTCCTATTTACTTGACACAAGTGAATGTAAATATGTGAGTGCAGCTGAAATTATGTAAATCTGTAAAAGTCTGTGATTGACAACACTGCTATAAATGAATGTTGCATTTTTATGTTGATGACGCTATTCTGACAACAACAACAACAAAAAGTGTATCACCTAACTGGAAAACAAAATTAGGCCACTTTCATTGGAAACCCCCCTCTGACATGAACTCTGTCTCTCTCTCTCCTGCTGTCTTCCCATCAGCAGCCTCTTTTGGAGCATTTTCTAAACCGAGCAGCAGAAGGGCTCCAGAACCTCTTCACCGCCGTGGAAGATCATTTCGAGTTGTGTCTTGCCAAGTGTCGTACTTCCTCACAGGTGAGCATCATTCACTCTGAACGTTTCGGCTTCAAAAATGAAAATAATCTGCTTCAACTTAAGTATTTCACATTGATGCCAGTCGATCAAAGCTGTTCACCATGTCATGTTTTAAATCACACTTGCTGCTGTCTTGTTTCAGAGCGTCCAACATGAAAACACCTACAGGAACCCGCAGGCAAAGTACTGCTACGGCGAGAGTCCACCAGAACTGCTGCCTATATGACTCTGTTTGCCAGCGAACCGGCTTGGAATAATGAAGGAGATTTCTTGCAGGTCTTCTCAGGGGGGCCAATAAATGAACAGTAATCTGAGTGCACAATCATAAAGACTTGAAAGAGACTTTACGCTGCATAAGTGCGTAGTATCCGTTTTTACCTCATAAGTGACGAACATCTGGTCAAAGTCTCCGCCCATTTCTTTTTTTCCGCTTGTCATGCTAAGATTAGGCCACTTTTTTGGTAACCAGGCTAATTTTATCTTTGGGTGGAATTCCAGAAGGAGTCATTGTGTTGTTGCTTCATGCTAAAAAACACTCATGGAAACACATGGAAAGCACCTCAGACAATTTGACAGCACCCCTCACACCCAGGGTCTGTGTGAGCTCAGATTTATGTTTGCGACCTGCATGTCAACTACTATATGTTAATTTAATAAAGTACGTGTGATTTTCTGTAGCTTTACAATGGAAACACATGGAAAGCACCTCAGACAATTTGACAGCACCCCTCACACCCAGGGTCTGCGTGAGCTCAGATTTATGTTTGCGACCGGCATGTCAACTACTCTGTTACTTTAATAAAGTAAATGTGATTTTCTGTAGCTTTACAATTGAGGATGTTTCTGTCATTCCAGACTTCTCTAAGTATACAGAACGTTTTGGGTTAAATACAAGGTCATTTGTGGCATAATATGGGTCTTAGAAAGTTTTAATTTGCTCTTCCACTAATTAAGGCCTTAAAACATCTTAAATTGGAGCAGAAAGTCTTAAATTCATAAAGCCAATGTATTACATATTACATTAATGTCTGTATTTTTGTCTTGTTTTCCAATACAAATATTTAAATATTCTTAAACCAGGATATATTTACTTCAGATGCAAAATGGAGATCTGTAGTTTTGTTTTTGATTTTTTAGAAGTTTATTCTTAAAAAAATAAATAAATATATGTTGATGGAGTATGAAACCTCTGTTTTTTCCTTTGAATTAAGTTGATTTGACCAAGCAGACATTTGATATTTAACAGATAATTCACTTCATTTTGATAAATTTGTCATTAAGTCATTTTTGCATCTATCTTGAGATATTTTTAAACATTTGCACTGGAAAAGAAGACAAACTATACTGGTGACAAATAACTACATGTTCATTCATTTAAAACATTAGTCTTAACACAAATTCGAAACATTTCTGCAACCACCTTTTTTCCCACAATTTCTTCAAAAGCATTTCAGTAATAATTCAGTAAACATTATGCCACAAATGCTGCTAATTCACATGCATTTCTAGAAATAAATTTACAGAATTTATATTTAAAAAAAATATATAATAAAAATTTCCCTCAAATTTACTTGGGTTTAAGGTCAATTGTGCTCTCTTGAATGTAAATGATATTTGGCCTAATGTGAGATTTTACAGGAAATTTCATTTATTAAGAAAGTGAAAGTATAAATTCACTACTTGAACATTTAAACGGTCCATTGCTCACGTATCATTGTCAAGTTTCAGTTCCAATTTAAGAGATGACCCATAACTCTTGAAGGGAAGGGGATCTTTGTTGGCACATCTTAAAATATGGACGTGGAAATAAGGAAATATGTCATAATTTGGCTTACGTTACATTAGAACGAACGCTGCCATATTTGGCTTTATGTATAACGTCTTTTGGATTAGATGATTAGATGCCTACTGAATTTCTTTCAGAACAAGAATAAGCACGGTTAAAGTTTCTTTTACTCTTTCCAAAAAGCCATTCATGTGTATGACAATGTCAGTAAATCATATGAGTGTAAATGCACCTCCAAATACTGGTGTACTGTTCGGTAAACATAGTTTTCACAAATTTTCACACAACAGCCAAAATAAAGAAGCCACTTGGGGATACACGCCTACTATTAACCAATTAATCATCCTGATCATTCCAAAAGAAAAAAAAAAACATCTGCATTGAAATTAGAAAATTAACAAGCTTCTTCATGGCCACATATGACATTTTGATTAACGACGGTCACTGGAGACTATAGTATTACACCGCAGACTTAGCAATAAGATCGAGTCAACCACCTGCTTCCTGCTTGTACAATTAACATTCGAAGGATTTTACACACGGCTCCTAGAATTTGTAACAAAATTGTTATTGTTGTATTTTATTGACAATATGTATGAAGTAATATTACTAGAAATACTATTTGTAATGTTAAACGTGGCAGTATTTTTTACTCAAATTACAATATACTGCAATAGCATTAAAAATGCGATTATAAATTTTTAAATTGCATTAAATTATGAATGATTATAAATAACTTATGTATTATGATACAAAATATTTACGAAGTAACAAATATTCTCATTAAATAGTGCAACAAAATCAAAATACAAACTATTGAAAAGCACAAAAAATACATTTTATTGCATTAAATTACGATGCAAAATACATATGAAGTAACATTAACAAATACTATTTATCAGTATTTTTACTCAAAAAACAAAATGGTGAAAAGTGCAAAAAGTATTACAAATGTATTGTTGTGTTAAATTATGAAGCAAAACAATAAAAATTAATATAAATATTTTTTGTTAAACAGTGACAATATTTTTTCTCAAAATACAAAATACTGAAAAGGTAAAAAATAAATTATTATAAATAACATACATTTAATTGTAATAAATTACAATCCAGAACAACATGGATGAAGTAACGATAATATAAATATTTTTGTTAAACAGTAAGAATATTTCTGACTCAAAATACAACATTTTGAAAAGTGCACAAATATATACAGTATGTTACAAATAAATATGAAAAATTGTTGGAAAAATTAACATGAGAACATACTGCAAAATCATCATTAATTTCATAAATGAATAAGTGCAGTTTAAAAAACAAGGATTAGCTGTAAATGAAATGCATTATTTCTTTGGTGTCAAGCATGTTTCGGTTTGGGTCATTTGCTTGAGGCATGATGTTGGATTTTTACCAGTTCATCCAGAAAGTCTACAGAGGTCTTAAGAACAGTGCGGCCCCACTGTTTTTTCTTATATGTCTCTTTAAACCGGAAGTCAGGCTCTGGTATGTTTGTGCAATTACCTATATGCTCTGCAACACAGTGCTTGGTATGCTTTAACAGAAAATGCACAGTTTTTCTTATTTCTTCAAGAATGGGATTCGTGCTATCATGTAGCTCACTTTGGTGTTGATGTATCAACTGAAGAGCTTTCTGCATGAAGTGAAGTCCACACTGAGCTTTCTGCATTTTCTCTTCACGGGACAAATCCTTCAAGTGAAGTTCTGAGATTGGTTTCGGCCATGGCCTAATATCATTTCCGTTTTCTGAGAGCTGAAGAGAAAGAGAGAGAGAGATGGTTCACGCATTAACATTTCATTTACAAACTCAGCTATTTCCTGTTAAATCATAGTTTGAAATGAAATGTCATGTAATGATCGAGAAATAATTATGAACTCCAGAGAGAATTTATTTCTGAGAGCTACTGGACATAGCAATACATTGCCACAATTTTGTTCAATACACGATACTGATCTCACGATACGATACTCGCACAATACTTTAAACAAGACCAAATTTTAAATTTGGCAGATACTTTTATCCATTCAAGGTACACATGTTCTACTGTTTGAGCTACAGGCTGTAATTATTATTTTTTTACTTATTACTTCTAAGACATATTAACCAGAACAGAAGTATTCATGATTCTGCATAGATGAAAATACAGAATATTGTTAGCCACATGCTTGCACTCTGTCCTGACAACATAAATATTGTATTTTATTAAATCATATATTTGATTTTAATGTATTAATTGGAATTGTTATTAAACATGAAAGCTCAAATATTTGATGTGCTCTTTGTGTGTGCGTTGATCAGTCCATATGATTCTCTTATTCTAAAAGCCTACATTAAATATTTCTAAACTTTGATTTTTGGGTGATGCATGATGCATATTGTTGCATATTTGTATTGTGATTTATTGTGACATTAACAGCTACTTATACATTTTGGTGTTTATCATCATCATCATCATCATCAATGTAAAAGCATGATATTAAAAGGACGCTTATAAAAATAAATGTCTTGTCACTTAAATATTTTTTCACTAATCACCTAAAATTTTAAATATGATTGTGACTATGACTGTACAATTATGATAAGTCCATACCATAATTCTTATAGTCATAATACACTGTAAAAAATGATTTTTTAATTTTTAAATAAAGAAAAAATATGATTTCTGTCCTTCAACTTCAAAATCTCACATTTAATTGACTCCCAATTTAAAACTTACACCAATAATAATAATAACAGACAAATGCACATCTAAAACATAACAGTGGCACCATAAAGCATTTGGGCAATAAATCCGACTTATAATGAAAGTCACTGCATTAGATCCCTAAATATGAAACTGAGTGGCAAACTCTGCATTCATATGTCCAGTTAAAAAAATCTAAAAATCACCTTGAGACCAATTGGTAAAAAGTCACTGAACAAATATTGAGCATTATTTGTTGGCTTAGATATTATATGTGAAGCAGTGACAGTCAGACACTGTTAACTGTGGCTTGAAAACAGCTACTTTAAACAATTTTCAATTTTTTCATGTAAATTTCACAAAGCAAAAGGCAAGTAATGCATTTCATTAAACGTGAAATGTTAAAGTAGAAAGACTGATCAGTACTTTCTTGTAAAATATATTTTTAATCATTTTATACGGCTAATAACTAATTCAAAATATTTTTACAGTGTCTCTTGAGCTCATAAGCATTTTGATCGCATCTTCACCAAATACAGAAACAGATTGATACTTACAAATTTGTTCAATAGATCTTCCATTTTGGTCTTTGTGTAATTGACGCGGTCTATAAAATTACATATATTTGCCGGTCTGCATGTCATCGCCTGGATCATCATTAAAATCCACCAAATCAGAAGTCCTAAAAAGAAAAGTAAATTGGTTAATGTCAGGCATAAAATGCCATGCACAGCAAACACAGTGAATCTCAGAAAGTGTAGTTCTTACTAAAAATGGCACATTTAACTTACCGGTTTTTAGCTCCATGCTGAAAATTCACAGTATTTTTTTTTTTTACTCTGTGTGCTAGAGCAACTCTTCAGGGTATGATACGTTTTCATGCTCAAATCTGTCAACTTTCCATCTTTTATACGCCTGTGACTGCTTAGTCACAAGAAAGGAAATGTGTCTAAGGATGTTATCTCACACTTACAAACACTTTCATTTAACTCAAGATGTAAAATGCTTATCTTTCTTTGCGGATGGTTTTGAGCTGATAAGCGTGAGATGTCATGCTAGGATGTTTTCCTGAGTTCGAACGAACATGTGATATACACGCTTGGACTCTGTAGGTAAATCTGAAGTGCTCAGGATGCCTGTCCTCATAATCACCGTTTATGACAACGCATTTCATGCGATGTTCTGATCATGTGATGTGTGATTAAATTCTGTAAAATCCCTGATTTTACTTTTAGTTGAGAGATGATGAAAATCCAAGTGTTATGTTGCCTTGACTTTGTGACTTTGTCACTGCAGAGTTTAGTTTTATGGGGTTCTTTGTTATGTCAGTTTTATCAGCCCATGCATTAGGACACATTAAAATACATATGCATAAAGTCACTATTCACTTTATGTTGAATTTTTGTGACCGCATTTGTCATAACCTAGATGTGATGTCACATGTGAATTAGTTCCTGGGAATATAGTGGGAGATACAGCATGCATTTTTTCCCCCTCATAAGTCATTTTCTATTCAAAGTTACATGTTGGAGATTTCCATCCATGCTGCTCATGAGACTTAGTACAGTAGGATATACGTGGGAGATGTTTTGCTTTCTAAGTATTGTGGCCTATAGTGTTAAAGAACTGGTAGCCTTAAGTTTATAGGCTCAAACCACACACTGAGGTGAGCGACCCAGTGATAAACATGTTACTTTGAATCGTCTGTTTTGTAACGTCTAATGTCTCAACTACTAGGCTAACACTATGTACATGCAATCTATCTGCGTTTGTTATTCTCTCACCGACTCTCAGCGAAACCAAGCACACAGTTCATGTCACAAATGTGTTGTTTTCTTAGAAAATATTTTCTGTGTCAGTCATTTTTAGCAATGATCTTCAGAACTCTTTTGGAATGTGTAAGGGATAATCAATGGCTAGCCGTGCATTAAAGGATTTTAAATGCACGACGTGGAGGCAAAGAAGCACCCGACGCAAAGCGGATGAGCACCTTAACACATGTGTGTTGTGTTGCGTTCTCATGATACAACCCAACCCAGAAGCGATGCACTGTTTAAAACCAGAAAGCGTTCCCTTTAAAATCCTCATGAGCATGTTGCAATACACCTTAGGCAGGTTAGACGCCGGTGACCATGATTTCACGGTTTAGGGGTAGGGATTGGGTTAAGTCTATATTTTTGGACAGTTATGTTGATCCAGGATCATACTTGGCAAAATCACGGCGACCGTTAGACGCCATACTGAATTTAACGCTAATGTAAGCGAGGCTGTGAGGAATGGACTTAAATCTTTACAGTGGCATACACTGTCTAAAGATCCTAGATCACATAATTTTCACATCGTTCGCATCGGTTTATGGAGGTTTTCAAACCACACACTGAGGTGAGCGACCCAGTGATAAACATGTTACTTTGAATCGTCTGTTTTGTAACGTCTAATGTCTCAACTACTAGGCTAACACTATGTACATGCAATCTATCTGCGTTTGTTATTCTCTCACCGACTCTCAGCGAAACCAAGCACACAGTTCATGTCACAAATGTGTTGTTTTCTTAGAAAATATTTTCTGTGTCAGTCATTTTTAGCAATGATCTTCAGAACTCTTTTGGAATGTGTAAGGGATAATCAATGGCTAGCCGTGCATTAAAGGATTTTAAATGCACGACGTGGAGGCAAAGAAGCACCCGACGCAAAGCGGATGAGCACCTTAACACATGTGTGTTGTGTTGCGTTCTCATGATACAACCCAACCCAGAAGCGATGCACTGTTTAAAACCAGAAAGCGTTCCCTTTAAAATCCTCATGAGCATGTTGCAATACACCTTAGGCAGGTTAGACGCCGGTGACCGTGATTTCATCAAGTACAACATGTTCTGGATCAACATCCTTGTTGATCCTGGAACAACATTCCTATCAACCAATCAGAATTGAGGGATAACTTTTCAGGAAATATCTGTTTTAGGCTTACGATCAGGGTTAGGTGCTTCTACACCCTTGTTAATCAGCTATCATTTCACACTGTTTTTAGGAATAAATTATGGATAGGTTTAGGTTTAGGGGTAGGGATTGGGTTAAGTCTATATTTTTGGACAGTTATGTTGATCCAGGATCATACTTGGCAAAATCACGGCGACCGTTAGACGCCATACTGAATTTAACGCTAATGTAAGCGAGGCTGTGAGGAATGGACTTAAATCTTTACAGTGGCATACACTGTCTAAAGATCCTAGATCACATAATTTTCACAACTTTCGCAACGGTTTATGGAGGTTTTTTGTACGAACGTTTCCCACCCGAAAAGATGTTTCGTGATCTGAATAGCTCGGTATGTTGTTAAACAACAGTATTACAATGCACTGTACTTCTGTCCCTCACAGCCTTGTTTTCATTCCTGTCAAAAATGAAATATGGCAATATACCGACTAAGATACTGTAATGTAATTTGCTTTGGATAAACTTGCTATATACAAGCTAGCCTACTAAACTAATAGATTGCAAATGATCAATTATTGCAAAACTGCAACAGTAACAGGAAAGGGATAAAAACATTTAATTCTACAAATAGATTTGACCCACGTCAGATTCCTCAATCTATTTGAAACGGCATGTCACGATTTTGCGAGGGAAAATCAATAACGCTGTGAGGATATGCAAATGCATTCTTTACAAAG
>NW_015661880.1:241133-264469 GCF_001515625.1 Sinocyclocheilus rhinocerous | reverse complement strand
ATCAGAATTGAGGGATAACTTTTCAGGAAATATCTGTTTTAGGCTTACGATCAGGGTTAGGTGCTTCTACACCCTTGTTAATCAGCTATCATTTCACACTGTTTTTAGGAATAAATTATGGGTAGGTTTAGGTTTAGGGGTAGGGATTGGGTTGTCTATATTTTTGGACAGTTATGTTGATCCAGGATCATGGCAAAATCCCGGCGACCGTTAGACGCCATACTGAATTTAATGCTAATGTAAGCGAGGCTGTGAGGAATGCACTTAAATCTTTACAGTGGCATACACTGTCTAAAGATCCTAGATCACATAATTTTCACAACTTTCGCAACGGTTTATGGAGGAATTAAACCATTACATTTCCCACCCGAAAAGATGTTTCGTGATCTGAATAGCTCGGTATGTTGTTAAACAAGGTCCGTATATTTGGACACAGGCACAATTTTTATTATTTTAGCTGCTGACCAATACATATTCAGTTAAAGTGCACATTCTGAGCTTTACTTTGAGGGTATTCTCATCAAAGTTGTAGAAAAGGTTAAGGAATTACAGCTCTTTAATATGTACCCCCTTTTTCAAGGGACCATAAGTAATTGGGCAGTTGACTCAAAAGCTGTTTCATGCATGGGCTATTCTTTCGTTATTTCGACATCAATTAAGCAGCTAAAAGTTCTGGAGTTGATTCTAAGTGTGCCATTTGCATTTGGAAGCTGTTGCTGTGAACCCACATCGTGTCGTCAAAGGATCGCTCCATACAAGTGAAACAAAACAAATCCATCAGAGAGATAGCAGGAACATTAGGAGTGGCCAAATCAACAGTTTGGTACATTCTGAGAAAAAAAGAATGCAGAAGAGAAGACTTCACGAGAGCAAATACAGAGGGTTCACCACAAACAAGATACAAACAAGGCCAGATTAGATTTTGCCAAAAAAACATCTAAAAAAGCCAGACCACTTCTGGAAAAGCATTCTTTGGATGGCTGAAATTCAGATCAACCTGTACCAGAATGACGGGAAGAAAAAAGTATGGAGAAGGCTCGGAACAGCTCATGATTCAAAGCATACAACATCATCTGTGAAACATGGTAGAGCAGTGTGATGGCATGAGCGAAAAAAGTATGGAGAAGGATCGTAACAGCTCATGATTCAAAGCATACAACATCATCTGTGAAACATGGTAGAGCAGTGTGATGGCATGAGCATGCATGGCTTCCAGTGGCACTGGGTTACTGGTGTTTAGTGATGACGTGACGGAGGACAGAAGCAGCCGGAGGAATTCTGAAGTGTACAGGGATATAGTTTCAGTCCTATGAAGATTCAGTCAAATGCAGCGAAGTTGATTGGACGGCGCTGCATAGTACAAATGGACAATGACCCAAAACATACTGATAAAGCAACCCAGGAGTTTTTGAAGGTAAAAAAGTGGAATATTCTGCGATGGCCAAGTCAATTTCCTGATTTCAACCCGATTGAGCATGCATTTCACTTGCTGAAGACAAAACAAAGGCAGAAAGACCCACAAACAAATAACATCCGAAGTCAGCTGCAGTAAAGGCCTGGTCTGGTCTGCTATTGTCTTCTCAAGATGTTAACTGATGGACTGGAGTAGTGTGGATTACTTGTGGATTATTGTGTAGTTTTCATCAGCTGTTGGGACTTTCATTCGGACGGCACACATTCACTGCAGAGGATCCCTTGGTGAGCAAGTGATGTAATACTAAATTTCTCCAAATCTGGTCTGATGAAGAAACAAACTCAACTACATCTTAGATGGCCTGGTGTTGATTTCAGTCTTTCTGACTATTAACTATTAATGGTACAGTTACTTTTGCCACAGATACTGTATGTTATCAAAAATTACAAGGCAGATTTGCAGAAGTTCTACAAGAAAATGTAAATACAGCTATAATTGCTCTAATATTCTGATATTGCTATCACTGGGCTTTGACTGGGTAGAAGGTGTGGTATAGCTACCACAGTAGGTTGTTTTCCTTCCTCCACAGCTATAGTAGGAAACGTTTTGAGTAATCGAAATAACCTGTTCCTTTCTGCATTAGGAACACTTTTGATTAAGTACTCCCTTGTGTAATAAATTCACAAACAAATATCTGAATCCTCAATCTGCATGATGATAACGCAGTGGCATCATCACAGCACAGCATCACACTCCCCTTTGATGAAATTGATAGCGCTAATCACAATGACACAGGAAAGTGTTTTTATTCAGTTTTTCTTCATGTTGTCATATCCTGCCCACAACCGCTTCATGCTCAGACTAGAGAACTTTTCTATGCAACTCTGTCAGATGGAGATGTATGGCTTTGTGTCATGTAGAAGCTGTGATGAAAATTGGCAGATAAAGTAGTTGGAGATGGGTACTTTTCAATGACCAGCATAAAAATCTTGCCTTTTGCATCATACATTTTTCATTTCCTATGTGCACCTTTATCTTTAACCGGATAGATTTAAAATAAAATGTCTATTATTATAATTATTATCATTATTGTTATTATTATTATAAAACAGACAAGACGTTTTAATGGACAAATTGTATTTTTGAAAAGAATGTTGTATGCAGTAAAGTTTGTATTTTTTAAATTTTGCATTAAAGGATTAAGTGAACTAGATATCTGTAACGAGGAGTCAGTGGAGTTGGGATCCATGTGCAGCTTTATTAATACACAATCCGAGTCAGACAGGCAATGTTCAATCAGCAGCGTAAGAGACAACGTACGCAAAGCAAATGTGACCCTGGACCACAAAACCAGTCATAAGGGTCAATTTTCCAAAATTGAGATTTATACATCATCTCAAAGCTGAATAAATAAGCTTTCCTTTGATGTATAGGATAGGAGAATATTTGGCCGAGATACAACTATTTGAAAATCTGAAATAAGCTTTCCATTGATGTATGATTTGCTATGACAGGACAATATTTGGTCGAGATACTATTTGAAAATCTGGAATCTGAGGGTGCAAAAAAATCTAAATATTGAGAAAATCATCTTTAAAGTTGTTCAAATGAAGTTCTTAGCTATGCATATTACTAATCAAAAATTAAGTTTTAATATATTTACAGTAGGAAATTTACAAAATATCTTCATGGAACATGATCTTTACTTAATATCCTAATAATTTTTGGCATAAAAGAAAAATCTATAATTTTGACCCATACAATGTATTTTTGGCTATTGCTACAAATATACCCCAGTGACTTGAGACTGGTTTTGTAGTCCAGGGTCACAAATCATTAACAGAGTCCAGGAAAATGGTCGGGGCAGGCAGCAGACAGAGCACAGGGTAAATCCACCAGGCAGGCAGAGTCAAAAAGGCAGGCAGCAAACGATTAGCAAAGAAACAACAGTCCAGGTAGGCAACAGAGAATCAAACAGGGAAATAATGCTCAGAAATGTTAGCAGTAGCAAAACAAGACTTCGCGATGAAGGCTGGGAGAGAGCTGTTTAAATATTCCAGGAAATGGCTGACACCTGTGCAGGTTCAAATATGCAAAAGAAGTTGGAAAACTGAAGAATATGCAGGAGCTGGAGGATTTTTCTGAAGAACAGCAGGCCGTTTAACTGTTCAGAACAAACAAGGGACTCCTGAACAACCATCACAAAACAAAACAAAAAAAAAAACAGTCGTGGATCATCCAGGTAACCACACACAGTATTAAGAACCAAGGGTTCCCAAACTTTTGAAGGGGGTTATTTTAATAATTTCAGCTTTTTTTTTTGTCTCGTGGACTATATGTAAGCATCTTTTATGTAAAATATCTCACTCAGGACAGTACTAAATAAAAAATAACATGCATTTTGTACGATTCTCTTATTTTGTTAAAATTATTCACATTTTCACAGATTCTGCAAGGGGTTCCCAAACCTTCGCATGCCACTGTATATATTTTTTGCATGTTCAGTTTTCCCTCTGAATGGGTGCCAAAAAGCTGATAAATACATGACAATAATCTACAAGCCATCCACACGACTTCAGTCCATCAATTAACGATATGAGTCCACTATCCATAATCTTGCTTTCTCCAGTGAAAAAGTCATCTCGTCTGAATCAGGAAAGAAATATGTATAATATAGCCAGAAGCAGCGGTTTAAAGGTACAGTTGGTACAGTTACTTTTGCCACAGATACTGTGTTATCAAAAGTTACAAGGCAGATTTGCAGAAGCTCTAAAATGCTATAATTCCATAATGTCCCCTGCATGCTTTACACAACACAGAACTGAAAGGAACCATGTAAAAGCCAAGGACAGTAAAATATTTATTATATATTAAAAAGAGAAAACAGTTAAAGTATAAAGCTTGTGTAAAGCATGTTTATTATGATATTTGTGCTAATTGAAAGGTAGGTAGTGCTTTTTACATGAACATATGATGTATCATCAATTTCGATGATTATTATTTTGTTGTACAGCTAACCATAAGATGCCTTCTGAGATATAGCCTAATACATTCATCTAACAAGTCAGATTGCCAGTGAAATGCTCTCAGACAGCAAATGCAATGAGTTTGCTTCCTTCTTTATTGAGAAGATCAATAATATCAGGAAGGTGATTAGCACATCCCCAAGTTATGCAGAGGTCAGACAGATTCGACCGCAATATCAAAAAGAAGATACTATGTCTGCTTTTGAAGAAATTGATAGCAAAATTTTGGAAGAAATAGTACAGCACCTTAAATCGTCAACCTGCTATCTTGACACACTTCCCACATATTTTTTCAAAAGGGTGCTTAACTGTTTGGAAGCAGATCTCTTAGAAGTGGTGAACGCCTCACTTCTTTCTGGGACTTTTCCAAACTCCCTGAAAACTGCAATTGTTAAACCCCTTCTGAAAAAGAGAAATCTTGATTTGCCTATCAGAGCTATGCTGATGATACCCAGATTTACCTAGCCTTATCTCCAAATGACTACAGCCCCATTGACTCCCTCTGCCAATGCATTGATGAAATTAACAGTTGGATGTGCGAGAACTTTCTTCAGTTAAACAAGGAGAAAACTGAAGTCATTGCATTTGGAAACAAAGATGAAGTTCTCAAGGTGAATGCATACCTTGACTCTAGGGGTCTAACAACTAAAAATCAAAAATCTTGGTATGATTCGGGAGACAGACCTTAGTTTCAGTAGTCACGTTAAAGCAGTAACTAAATCAGCATACTATCATCTCAAAAACATTGCAAGAATTAGATGTTTTGTTTCCAGTCAAGACTTGGAGAAACTTGTTCATGCCTTTATCACTAGCAGGGTGGACTATTGTAATGGTCTCCTCACCGGCCTTCCCAAGAAGACCATTAGACAGCTGCAGCTCATCCAGAACGCTGCTGCCAGAATTCTGACTAGAACCAGAAAATCTGAGCATATTACACCAGTCCTCAGGTCCTTACACTGGCTTCCAGTTATATTTAGGATTGATTTTAAAGTACTTTTACTCGTTTATAACTCACTCAATGGCCTAGGACCTAAATACATTGCAGATATGCTCACTGAATATAAGCCTAACAGACCACTCAGATCATTAGGATCGAGTCAGTTAGAAAAACCAAGGGATCACTCAAAACAAGGGGAGTCCGCTTTTAGTTATTGTGCCGCCCGCAGTTGGAATCAGCTTCCAGAAGAGATCAGATGTGCTAAAACATTAGTCACATTTAAATGCAGACTCAAAACTCATCTGTTTAGCTGTGCATTTATTGAATGAGCACTGTGCAATGTCCGAACTGATTGCACTATATTTTATGTATAATCATTTTCTATTCTTAACTGTTTTAAGTTAATTTTAAACCTCTTAAATCAAATTTTAAATAATTTTCAAAGTTTTTAAATTCCTTGTTTTATTGTTGATTATTTTTTTTATTATTATTTTCTTTTCTTTTATGTAAAGCACTTTGAATTACCATTGTGTATGAAATGTGCTATATAAATAAACTTGCCTTGCCTTAACATCACACGCTGCCTAAAGAAATAATGTCTGCTGATTTTAATCCAACTCTGACTCAATTTAATAATATTGGCTATGGGAGTTGGAGAAGAATGATTTTAATACGTCATAATTTTAATTATCAGGGTGTAAACTCATGTCAGTGGCTGCCATGGTCTTTCTTCAAGCTTCACTCCCACATCTCTTTTACAGCTTTTCTCATACAGGAAAATAGACCAAAAATATGTATGACTTAAGCACTACACAATTTATTTTCTATTATTGCTGTATGGAATGAAGAGAATGTCCCTTCCAGTAATACCACCTACAACGACCAAATTTAAAATGCAACGTAATTCCTTCAAAATGACTTACAATAGTATACTAAGTCAAACTCACTTTTCATGTCTGCTGTGTATGTGTTTTATGTACACACACACAAACACACACACATATATATGTGTGTGTGTGTGTGTAAATGTCTCTTACAAAAAACTAATGGATGGTTGGGAAAATAAAAATTTGGCCAGTACCTCACATATGTGTCTTACATTGCAATTATTATTATTCTAATTTTATCATTTCATTATTCAAAATAGTAATAATAAAGAGTATGTTTAATGACTAACTTTTGCCTTGTACTATAAATAATGTGTTAAATATAGAGGTTTAAAAAAAAAAAAAAAAGTAAATAAATAGCTTATTTAATCACTTCAAGCTGTATCACTTTTTATGCATTATTAAAGTTATTTTAATACTGTGCTAAAAATAATTTAAAATACATTTTTACGGATAAAATTATCTCACCAAGGAGAGTTCAAACAAACATGTTTAATTTATTAATTCTATTAAAGTGTTACTAAACAGGCATATTAAAATTATGCTCTTCTCATTACTAAATGTACTAAATGTTACAATAATTTTTCAAGTGTTGTGACTGCATGCATGACCATTTAAACGTATTTTAAAATAAAATATATGCAAGAAAACAGTATTTATATAGTAGTTTATTGAACAAGCAGCACACTTACAAACAAGGTATGTAATTCCTTTGACACTGTATAAAATGACTTTAGATAAATGCAAAATACAAAAATGACTTTAGATAAATGCATCTAGTCTACAAAAAGCAAAAATAACAAATGCTCAGAATCGTTACGGACTCATTTACAAACACATTTTATGCACACCAGTAACCTTGGTCTTTGTTTCTATTGATAGAAATGAGAAAATAAACATATGAAAATAGCTCCTTGATGGCACTGGAATTGCATTAACAAAAGTTGTTTTTAAAATACAATTTTGATACCACAATCTCAAAAAGCACTTTTATTCTTATGCTGCACTGGTTAACAAAAGTTAACAACAACAACAAAAAAAAAGTGTTAGCAAATGCACAAGTCACAAAAAGTAACCCTAATTATTAATCTAATATTTTGCATGTTGATGCTAGTGTTTCCGTTTCAGCAGCTCTTCCAAAAGCATTGAGCTTATTTGTAACAAAGATATATTTCTCTCTAAAAAGAGTTTCATTCATTTACCAGTTCTGATTTCTGGATTTGTTAGTCATTGTGCCATCAAAATACAATCAATAAGTGCATTTCTCCTTGCGTGAATTTGATTCTCCATTAGCTTATTATAGACATATCTGGAAAAAGTAATTTTTGGGCTCCTCAATAATCAAAAGTAGCCGAGGTTAAGTGAACGATTGTTACAAAACAATTTCTTTAATTTGACTACTACTTGTGTACATATTTGTGCTTGGTTCACTAGTAGTGAATTAATACAGGTCAAAAAACAGCAGCCTGTTATGGCATTAAACAAGCATCAAGAATGAGTTTAAGGCCACACTGGGCATGTTTTAGTGTTAGCAAAGGCAGAAATGTCACATGGTGGTCAAACCTAACTATGTCATTAGGCAGACAGTTGTGCAAGAGGCATTTCCTTAATCACACTGTTGATCAGCTGACAAAGTGACGCTAGAACCTGACCTCACTGAACCTCATAATTCTTATCAATTTGTGGGCAAACTGCAAAATCAAAAGATCCTGATAAACTTTAAAGTACTTATTTATTCATGCCTTTTCATGATGTGTGACTCAAAAGTCGCATACATGTCCAAACATTCTCCAAAAATTGGATTTCTCAATAATGGGTGAATCTCACAAAAAAACAAATTACACACATTTCCTCTCAAATTCCCATTACTGTTGTGTGTCCACTTTACTTTTGAGTACTTTTAAATGTAGGTGAGAATTACTCTTTCTTTTGATTCTCACTACTGTAATACAATAATTGTGTACTTTAAAAACAAACCCTGATATGCAGCAGGTATAATAGAATGTGTAGACACTTTCCTATAATGTAAAAAAAAAAACAATGTTCAAATAATTATGTAATTTTAGATTTTAAAAGAACAGTTCACCCGAAAAAGTACTCACCCTCATGCCATCCAAGATGAAGATGAGTTTGTTTCATTATCAGAACAGATTTGGAAAAATTTAAAATAACATCACTTGCTCACCAATTCTCTGCAGTGAATGGGTGCCGTCAGAATGAGAGTCCAAACAGCTGATAAAAAAACATCACAATAAACGTGTGGATTACTTGTGGATTATTGTGATGTTTTTATCAGCTGTTTGGGCTCTCATTCTGATGGCACCCATTCACTGTAGAGGATCCATTAGAGACGTAATACCAAATTTCTCAAAATCTGTTCTCATGAAGAAACAAACTTATCTACATCTTAGATATCTACACCCTATGGAAGCCCGTTTCCGCCACTGAATACTGCAAGACAAAGTCGCAATTCTGAGAAATAAAGTCAGAACTGTGAGATAGATATAAGCTCACAATTCTGACTTTTTTTCGCAGAATGGCGAGTTTATATCTCACAATTGCGTGTTATAAAGTCAGAATTGTGAGATATAAACTCTCGCCATTCTGCGAAAGAATCAGTCCGCAATTTTGAGATATAAACTCGCAACTGCGAGAAAAAAAAGTTCTGACTTTATAACTCGCAATTGTGAGTTTATATCTCACAATTCTGTGAAAAAAGTCAAATTGAAAAAAAATCAAAAGAATTGCGAGAAAAAAAGTCAGAATTGCGATTTTTCTCTCAATTGTGACTATATCTCGCAATTCTGACTTTATGACTCGCAATTGTGTTTATATCATGCAATTCTGAGGAAAAAAAGTCAGAATTGTGAGTTTATATCTCGCAATTCTGACTTCATATCTCACAATTCTGACTTTATAACTCGCAATTGCGAGTTTATATCTCACAATTCTGTGAAAAAAGTCAAATTGAAAAAAAAAAAAATCTAAAGAATTGTGAGATAAAAATTTTCGCAGAATGGCGAGTTTATATCTCACAATTGCGTGTTATAAAGTCAGAATTGTGAGATATAAACTCTCGCCATTCTGCGAAAGAAGCAGTCCGCAATTTTGAGATATAAACTCGCAACTGCGAGAAAAAAAAGTTCTGACTTTATAACTCGCAATTGTGAGTTTATATCTCAAGATTCTGTGAAAAAAGTCAAATTGAAAAAAAATCAAAAGAATTGTGAGAAAAAAAGTCAGATTTGCGATTTTTATCTCAATTGTGACTATATCTCGCAATTCTGACTTCATGACTCGCAATTGTGAGTTTATATCATGCAATTCTGATCGCAATAACCTTTTTTTTTTTTTTTTCAGTGGCAGAAACGTGCTTCCATAACACCCTCATCTTAGAGGGTGAGGAAATTTTACTCAAATTTACATTACAACAGAATTTCGTTTTGGGGGTGAAATGTGAGCTGCATATGTTTTTCTCGAGATTCACACAACTAGGTGTAAATGTGATTTGAAAAGATCACGCATAACAGTACGACTCCGGTATTTGCGAGAAATGTTTGAAATGCTGATTCAAAAGTGAACAAAATATTTACTGCCAGTAACTGCTTTTCTAAGTGCAATGTTTCAATGACACCAAAAGTTGCTACAACAATAACATTTATTTTGCTTGACCTCAAACAGGGTTACTTAAGAAAAAAAAAAAAACTGATTCTGACAATACTGGAAGACGTCTGTGTGCAATACTCAAAGAAATAATGATTTTTGCAGAACATACTGTGTTATCATTACCCCTGAAATGAAGAAATAAACGTCCCAAACTGATAACGTCCTCTCATCTTCTAATTCAACGGAGAAAAAAAGTGCTTCAAATAATCAAGCATTAACATGTCGCAAAAATGTCCTTTCAAATCATGTAAATACTCTGATTCTCAGCAATGGCATATAATCAGCACTGCTGTTTCTGCAAAAGCAAAACGCCACAGTTTTCTGAGTTTAGGCCTGTTTTAAGCCTAAGCTCTCAAATGCTTTGACTGAAGCACCTCTGGTTATGCTAAGACAGTCTTGTGGAGTAATACTGTGTGTTAGTGGCTCAAATAAGATCTACCATCCACCGTTAAGGACTTTTTCTACCCTTTCCAACCTGACGATGCATTCAACTGGACATATCCTTCCTCTGAGCATGAAGCATCTCGGTCACGCTCACTATGTCTTCTTCCGGCACCTGAGACAAAAAAAAGATGTAGGTTTAGATGACACAAAAACACAAGGATGATTACGTCCCATCCAAATATGCAATATTTTTCAGGGATGTCACATGCTGTCAGCTGAACAACACACACTGGTATGAAGAGTTTTGTAGGATGTGCGTAAACAGAGATGCATCATCTCATACTCGCATGGATCAGCTCAGACCGATAACGGTTCATGTATTCATGCAGAGACGGATGCATGCATGGATGTGCAGAGGTATTTATGGAGAGACACAAAGATGCATGCATGGAGCTACTACATATTTACATAGTTTCTCATGAAAAAACCCTTCCAAAACAGTATTTCTAAAAAGTATTTTAACATTTAAAATGTCGACACAAATGTCTTAAACACAATTTTGGCAGCATGACCCTTAGAAAATATATAAATAATACAAATGAATAATATTATGAATAATTAATATAAAAATGTTATTATAATTATTATTAGTAGTATTAATATTATAACAAAAACAAACAAAATAAATACATTTACATAAAACAACACAAATTAATAATAAGTCAACAAAATGTAATAATAATAATAATATTTCTTATTATTATTATACACATTAAATATTTCTAAACAATTTAAATAATAATAATAAAAATATTTTGTAAGTATAAGTATTTGTGACACAACAGACAAAGAGTAGGGGTAGACAAAAGCTAGATAAACAGAAACCGATGAAGGTTATGAGAAAGTAGCACAAGTTGGAATCCCAACAGGTATGAAGCATTCTTCGTGCTTCCTCTTTTACAGTAAGGTCATGTGAAGGCACGATTCTGGAGGTGGGGACTTCACTGGCTTCCACTGAAGGATTACATCATTGCCATGCCCTATATATAGCAATTCTGCACATGGTTTATTCAAGTTTGTGTGGAAAAACGTCCTAAAAACACTGAAGACTGAATCACGTCTCTCTGATTTCGAATGAATCATGAAGGATGCTTCTTTTCTTGGGCCATCTTGTGTCAGAAAACAAACAAACAAACAAACCATGCTACTTGTAAGGCAGGGGTTCCAAAACTTGCATGCCAGCCGAAAAAATATGCTGATATTTTAATAATTTGAACATTTCCAGCTTTACGGATCTCTGATGTCGGTTAACGGTCACATGACCTACAAATAAGCAGATACAATATCTAATATTTAATCTAATAAGCGTTTAATTTTGTTTGCTTTTATTTTAAAATTAGGTATTGCCAGTGCAGGGTAGTAACTGATTACATGTAACCCAGATTTCACAATCAAATTCCAAAAATTAAGTACTTGTAATTAGATTACATTACTTTTAAAAATGCTTATAATTAATTTACAGTTACTTTTTAATGGATTACATGATTACATATTATGCAAACATTATTTTGACCTAAAATGTTTTCTTTTAAGTTAATATTGAAATAATTTAACACATTCGTGTATATTCAACTTCTCTAATGTCAGTTAGTCTCGCGTAGCCAGACCTTCAGACTGACGGCTGAAGGTCTGGAATCCATGGCAGCTTTCATTGGCCAAGGCCCGCCCATGAGGCCGTTTGACCGACATGTCAAACAACCAATCACAGTTCGTTTCATTCGTCGTCACGTTTCGGGGCGTGGAAATGTCGCCACAATAACAGACCGGTGTCTAAAACTCTCGGACGTATTTTAAATATCTATGCCGCGAACTTTAAATATTTTTTAAATATAATCCAGCGTTTAGTTGATCCTGATAAGCGCTCGTCGTAACAGTTGTAAACACGACGGCTTTCTTCTTTCGTGAGGGGGTTTGGCGTCACGGCATCTTTGTTTCCAGGTGGAACGTTAAAGAACGCGACCACGCACGTCTACCGGAAATCCTGTCTAATTCAACCAATCCGACGACGACTTCGAAACTCCTGAAGTGTTTCCACTTTTGTGTGCCATATGCATCAGACGTTTAGCCAACGGTCCGTGGGCGTGACGTCTGAGGCTGAGACTAAATGTCAGTTAATAATCACAATGACATGCAGGTAAACAAAAAATATTTCTATTTTTTATTTTGCTTTTATTTAAAAGTTTTTTTTTTATGTTAACACGTTTATGATTTATGATTGATATGATGATTCGCTTTTCATCAACTACCCCCTGCAGTTTTTTAAAGGGGTCATATGGTCTTTACATTTATTTTGAAAGATGAAGCTCGTGATTATGGTAAGGCGCGTTGCATTTCCAACGAGTGCTTGCGGTGTTCGGCCAATCACAATGCACTGGGTCAGCTGGCCAATCAGAGCAGACTGCGCTTGTCGGAAGGAGGGACTTTGTAGAAAACGAAACGTTTGAGAGAGGCGGGGCATAGAGGACCTACAATAATGTACAGTATTTGAAAAATAATGTGTTTTTTGAACATTAAAGCATGTCAACATATTCTGTTACACCAAATACACCAAATAATGATCTTTAAAAAAGCATCATATGACCCCTTTAACAAATCCCAGACTGACCTTTAATGAAATTCAGAATACATTTTAGGATATAAATTAGGATAAAATACATTTTATTTCTCTTTCTATTTTTATATCAACATGGTACAAAACATTCCTATTCAAAACTATGTGGTAAATACGTTTGGTCAAAAGTAATCCGAATACATTATCTAAAATGTGTAAACTGATAGATTAGTTTACCAGCTACAATTTTTACATCAATAATGGACTACAATTTGTAAGTAATCTACCCAGCACTGTGTATACATAAGCCTATATAGGGCTGCACGACTTGGCCAAAAAATATTGCGCTTATTTTGTCATATGTTGTGATTGCGATTTGAACTGCGATATACTACTAATCTACAAAAATATTTGACTTTCCATGCACAATGTTGTGATTCACCAATCAGAAGCAAGTATTCCAGAGAGACTTGTAAGACAGCACATTTGAATATTAAATGATAACGATGATCTAATGAGGAGTAAGAACAACTTAACTTACTCAATAGGGAACCAAACAGTTTCTGCTAAAATACTTGACGGTTTCCAGGAAAAAAGGAAAGGAATAGGAAGCAAGGACAACCAGATGATCTGATTTCACATGACATCATGGAAATAAACAGAGGCGGCGGTGTTGCGAAAATCGTCCAATCAGATCATATTCTGGAATTTTTCTGTTTCCTGGTTACTAGGCAACCATTTGCCCATCTATCCTCCTGTTGCTCAGTGTCACACAAATATCAAAAATGATTCAAAATGTACTAAATATAAATGCGGTAGACTAGACACATAACCTCTACAGACTAAATGTCAGCAGATCATTATCGCAAAATAAACGCACACAGGGTGATCAGGGACTTTTATTACCTTGAACCTGTGCACTCATTGCATTTGATGTGGTTTTTGCAGTACATTATTAATGCCCCGTCAACTACTAGACAGAGCTAAAAAGGGGGCAAAATAAAAAAAAAAAGAGTGAGATAACGGCAAATAAGTGGGAGAGATGTGACTTTCCGATTTAATCTGATGTGTTTGTTCACTCATCTATCACTCAGCTGAACAGATTTCACTGTTGTATGGACTAATGATTGGATAAGACAGAAAAACATTAAAGGAGCTATTCATATATACAATACATATGCATCCTAACTGCAACAGAAGCTGAGCACTAATTCCAAGTATGGGTCACCATACTTGGCCACATGTCATGACACTCATGTCACGTCACATAGTCAGCAGCTATGTGACAAACCAAAAAAATGCTCCAAAATGTACATGGGAGACTCAAGTAGGCCAGGAATTCCCTAACTTTTTTTGTCAGCTGAACCTCTCTGAAGTAAAATATTTACTTGATGTCTCCCTTGAATCTCAAGTTATTATTTCAATAATTTAACAACACATTTGCATGTTCATGGTTCTCTAATGTTGGTTAACGGTCACATGGTAAGCATGTAAACAAATAAAACATTAAATCTTTTTTAGTAAGCGTTTTGTTATTTTCTTCGTGACTCTAAAAATAATAAAAGTGCATAAATCACACACAAATATTGGTTATTCAATCATTTTATTTAAATTAAATGACCTTTTATTTAATATAAAAAAATATTTTAATTATTAAAATTAAATTATTAGAATAAGGACCAAATTACATTAAAATAATATGAATAATACATTAAATATAAGATAATATGAACATTTAAATACATAAAGCACTGAGTAACATTTATTAATTAGGGTTAAGTTTAGGGTTTGGTTTATATTTGTAATTGTGCATAATTTACTGTTATTAACATGTAAGTACATGTAATCCTGTAACCTTAAAAGATCACATTTTTTATTGATACCTTGTAATGCTGAACGAATTGTAAGTATATTTATAATCTTTTTTTTTTTTATTCCTTTTTTTTCCTTTCACTGAGCTCGCTGCAATACATTCTGGCATGGCTAAATGATACATGCTGCATTCAAATGACCAAAAGAAGGTATCTGATGGTGAATGAAGCTCACCGAAACCGAGAGGCTGCCCTCCTATTCTCACCATCCTCCAGAGCTCACCAGAGGAGCTGGTGAACAGAAGATCAGCGGGGAATCTGACACACACACACACACACACACACACATATTTCATATTTAAATCTGCAATTTGCAAAGCTTTGATATGATGACCTGTCCACTACTATGTGAGGGTCTTACTGTCTCTGTGCTTCTGTGTCCATCACCAAAGAGACGTATCCATCAATCAGAGAAAAGGAGAAGAACTTGATACATTCCATGTCCTGATCAACACTGGCGCCCTCTTTAGGACTGCAGGAGAAAACAAACACAATTGTTACAACTGAACATGCATAGGGAAATAACTGCACACCCAAAAAATATTTTAATTGCAATTTATAAGAGACGCTCTTAATTAGAATTAACAGTTTTACCTCTTATTTCTTCCTACTGAGTAAACAAGTTGTATAAAAAAAGCGACATAGTTCACCCCATTTTTCCCCTACAGTGTAGTGTGTGATAAACTGTGATCTGGTTCAAGATGCCTCTTAGTGGCAGTGAAATATTAAAACAGTATTGTTCAGCTAAGGGTGTTGCTGAAGAGGAAAAACAAAAGTCAAAACAAAACTGAGATGCAGACAGCATCACTGCACGAGTTTGCAGCAGCATCTTTCATACCTGTTAGAGTAAAACAGAACGTCTATGAGGGTGGTGGCGATCGTTGGCAGTGTGTCCGGATCCAAGCTCATTACACAAAATTGATTCTCCGGAATCAGCACCGGATGAACTGTTGCATGTGGACCTGAACACACACACACACACACGCACACACAATAACGCTTTAAAATGGGAAAAACAATACTATTACTTGGACTACTACTACTTGTATCGTGCATGAGCTGGTATTGAATTTAATAATGTGTCGATGCAAAACACTGGAAAAATAATCAATTATAACACACTACAACGTGTTAATACAATCAGATAGCCTAGTAGTGTATTCATAGTATAATGGACAATCCTAAAAAAAAAAATTATTTCATTATTTAGCATATTATGGCCTTTTCAAAAAGCCATTACATTAGTTGTGGGTCAGTAATTTTTTTTTTTTTAAAGAATTAACACTTATTCAGCAAGGATACATTAAACTGATCAAAAGTGACATCTTATATTGTTGCAAAAAAATTCTGTTTCAAATAAATGCTGTTCATCTATGAACCTTCTATTCATTAAAGAATCCTGGAAAAAAATATCATGGCTTTCAACACTGATAATAATAATAATAATAATAATAAGAAGAAAAGTTTCTTGAGCAGTAAATCATCATATTAGAATGATTTCTGAAGGATCATGTGACACTGAAGATTGAGTAAATGATGCTGAAAATTCAGATTTGATCACAGAAATAAATACATTTTAAAATATATTCAATTAGAAAATGGCTATTTGAAATTGCAATAATATAACACAACATTGCTCTTTTTACTGTATTTTTATTAAATATATGCAGCCTTGGAGAGACTTCATACCGACCCCAAACATTTTTTGGTAGTGTATAGGCCTATGCCTTTCTTACACTGCGGTCTCACCCTCTCTGCCGTTTCGCTGAAGGCCGTTGCAGGCGTCCTGACTGTGGACAGGCACTGACTCTCCTCCCTCCTCTCTGAAAATATTAAACTCCTCCAACAGAGTCTCCACCACCACCGACAGGTCCTTCTCTCGCACCTACAACACAAACATCCCATTTAGTATGTTAATAACATACAGTTTTATACAAATCACCTAACGGCACTCCCTGAGGTGGTCATGTTTGTTCTGTACTTTACTTTTATTTTGTTACTGCATTTTTTATTTTTGTTAGCAGCACTTGTTACCAAACAACACCACCACAAATGCAAATATATTAATCAAACAGTTATGAATGTTTTTTGTTGTTGTTGTAGCACCCCCTGTGGGTGACTATTTGGTGTGGATTCCTTGCACAAAATTCAAGAAATACTTTGCATTCAAGAAATATTATTCAATTAGTCAGTATTAGGCCACAGTTTCATTGCACACTTTAACTGGTTATTTAATCAGATATTTTTACAAACAAAACGTCATGCAAATTGGACAAGCAGCCTAGAAAGACAAAATAAATAAATAAATAAAAGTAAGTTTTTAAACAAGGATAAAATATAGATTCTGTCCCACACAGCTCTATAGGTATTAGCAAAACTGTAAATTAGCTTATTACAAAAGCATCACTGCCCTTGAAAATATAATGCACAAAGGCCAATCAACATTACACAACTTTCATTACACATCTACCAATTTATTAAAACAAAAGGGTCATGAAAATGTAAAACATTTACAACAGGCAGGTGTGTTTGATGTTAGCGCATGTTCATGCTGCTGTTTCCTTAATACTTTATTTATTAACACTGTTCTGTGTTTCTAGGTTCAGCCAAATGTCCGCCAGCTCCACATCTGTTTGTTGCTTTCTTTGCTTAGTTAAACAACACAAAACTAGTTTTAACAAAAAAAAATTAATAAAAATAACATAATATTAAGAAAAGAATACTGCTGCATTTATGTCATATCAGAATTACCATAAATATCAATTTCTCACAAAAAAAAAAGCTGTTCATGTTTTCAACAAACTCAAATTTTATGAAAGCTCCAACTTCTCCCGCTTGACTATCATTATTCAGGATCTAATTACATAAAATATTATGGTTATTCATTACAGTGTTATTTTAGTATCAATGATATACTATCAAACTTTTCAATTAGATTTTTTATATTTTCCGTTTTCAATTTTAGCTAAAGTTTAATAATTTTTGTGTTACATGATTTTGTCATTTTATTGTTTTTTGTATTATATTGCAGCTAACATTTATTTTAAGTCGTGGCATTTTTTCTTAGCTTTAGTTATCTATAGCAGCCCTAATTCACTGACACAATACTTCCAGCATTCAGGGTTGCAAGGTTTTCACAACAAAATACTCAAAACTAGCCCAAATCTAGCCCAATCGCATTTCGAGGGGGTCCCCCGGTAAAAATAACCTTCCAGGGGGTAAAATACACATTACTGGGGTCGCTTCAACCCGCGGCAACAGTGTTAAAGTAGCCCAATTCTGCGGGAAAACCACCAGCATTCGCCGCAGTTTACACACATCCAAGTATTTCTAGAAATGTTGCTGAAGAAATGCTTAAATTAGATATGTGTGTGTGTGTCAGTGATCACAGAAACACAGCAGACTCGCTTACCAGAATAAAGTCGGTTTGATAGGTGGAGAGCATGAAGACGGACACATGTTGCTCGGCCAATGGAGCGATAACAGATTTGGCGATCTTGGTGACACCCACGGCTTGTGAGCTGCTGGAGGCGTTGCCATTGGAGACGACATTGAGCGGGAGCCAAGTGGAGCCCTCCACCTGTAAGTGTTCAGACGACTGGAGCTCTGGAGGAAGAGAATGTGATAGAGGACATACAGGAGACTGTATCAATATAATGTACCAGTTTTAAAACTGTTTCCTGTGTTCATTTCCTTAACATTTTACAACATATTTGTAGAAAAAAACAAAAACATTTTTAGTAGAGAATGTCAACTGAGAAACTCATCCTGCACTGTTTGTTCTACAGACTTGAACTGCTTGTTGAGGAGAGGTGACCGTGAGCTATTGCTTTTCTAAGTGATCAAACTTGTGGTTTTCACCTGGTAGTTCATAATACCTTGCACTGAAAGAGGAGCTTCCATTCAGTTTGAGAGCGGTGGCGGCAACAGCGAGAATAAAGTTACGCCTTCTTTCTTTGCGTGAACATTTGGGCGGTGTTATGCAAATCTTCCCACATCGTGATGTAGACATCTGGGGGCGTGTTTAAACGAGGCGTTTGAGGAGGATGTAGACGAGTCTTAACTTTTATAAAGAATATCTCTTTGGGTTTGAGACTTTAGTCTGTGCAACTTTAGGGATCTTATCTATTCACGAACAGCTTGGAACACTACAAAGAGAAAGGAAAACTTGAAATCGCATCATATGACCCCTTTAAAGCTGTCCGAATGAAGTTCTTAGCAATGCACATTACTAATCAAAAATAATGGTTTTAATATATTTATAGTAGGAAATTTACCAAATATCTTCATGGAACATGATCTTTACTTATTATCCTAATGATTTTTGGCATAAAAGAAAAATCGATAATTTTGACCCATACAATGTATTTTTAGCTATTGCTACAAATATACCCCAGCGACTTAAGACTGGTTTTGTGGTCCAGGGTCACATTTATAGTGTTTCCAAAAAAAGTCTATTTTAAATAAATGATGTTCTTTCAAACTTTCTAATTACCAAAGGGATCCTGAAAAGGATCAGTTTCCACAAAAATATTAAGCAGCACAACAGTTTTCAACACTGACAATAATAAATATTTTTTAAAAGCAGCAAATTAGAATGTTAGAATGATTTCTGAACGATCATGTGACACTGAAGAGTAATGATGCTGAAAATTCAGCTTTGACATAACAGGAATAAATTACATTTTAAAATATATTCAAATAGAAAACAGTTGTTTGAAATTGTAACAATATTTCACAATATTTTTGATCAACTAAATGCAGTCAAGACACTTTTTTCAAAAACTGACCCCAAACTTTTGAACTGTTTTGCACAAGCAAAGAGCTGTCATTTTCTTCACCTAATGCAAAAATATACACTATGCAACAAAACACCTATTAGACTTATATATACTTTATATACACTTAACCACAGAGCAAAACAGCAAGTTGTCTTTAAAAGCTGATTCTGTTAACACTAACAAATCCGGAGTCTATAATTATTCACAGAATTACAGCAGGAAGTTGCAAATGTTTTTGTAGGCGGGCTTGTCACTTTGAGAGTATAAGAGTTTAGAAGTTAACAGGGTCATTCTATAACCCATTAACACCTTGCGAAGATGAACACGGCAAATGAAACTAGCATTGAAAAAACTCAAATCATACATTTTGAGACAAAATGAGACAAAACATCTTGTTGTTTTCATATCAGAACACCTGCAAACGTACACTGTATCCAAAATGTTGTTTCTATATAGCTGTTTTGACCTTCCTGTGGATTATGAGAAGAGGAAAGCGGTTTTTGCTCTAGAGTCGCAGGGGTTTGACAGCATAGAGGAAACAGCTGTTTGGGTCAGAGGCAGAGGACAGGGCTACAGAGAGCCTCTACAATAACAGTCGTGAACTCAATGTACCGTCCCACCTGTCCTCTGATCAATGCTCTGCAGTCAATACACCTCGCTTGACATTTCCCACTGTAATGATTTTGTGGATTAGTCTTTTTAAGGCTCAACAACAAGGATTTTTTTTCCCTGCTGGTCTGTTCGGGCAAGTAGTTCAGATTTGTATTTGCCCTGCCAATAATTTTACAAAAAAAAATGATAAAAATTAAAATATGAGTCAGTATGAAAAGTTTCAATTTTCTAAAGTTTGGGTTCAGTAAGATTTTCTTTTGAAATAAATAAATACTTTGTATGTGTCCTTGATGAATAAATTGATCAAAAGTGACAGTAAGGACATGCATAAAAATTACAAAATATTTCACAAAATTATTAAAGGGGTCATATGATGCGATTTCAATTTTTCCTTTCTCTTTGGAGTGTTACAAGCTCTTGGTGCATAAAGAAGATCTGTAAAGTTGCAAAGACTAAAGTCTCAAATCCAAAGAGATATTCTTTATAAAAGTTAAGACTTGTCCATGCCTTCCTAAAACGCCTCCTAACATTTTTATACAGAGCTGAAATAAATATATTTATAATTTGTATTAAATGTTTTCTATAAATAATAAAATGATCAATAATTTGGTTTTAAAGAATTTAGGCTTACTTAAGACAAAAACTGTTTTATTAACATATAAAATATGAAAAAAAAGTTTTATTGCTTGAAATACATACAGAATTTTGAAAAACAACTTTTCAAAGTCTTGTTCAAACATGTCACAAATTTCCATATTTTTCACATTTCAGTGCGGTTTCAAGTAATAAATCGTTCAAATAAAGAGTAATTTACATTGTTGGTATTACATTTAACCAATCAAGCAAATATGCAATAAGAATGTTAGCCCAGGTTTGGGGAATGTACAATGTGAAACGCCAGATTATAAATCTCCAGGAACAATTGTATATGGTGACAACATAACTATAAATAAAATGATAGACTTCCCAGTATATTCCATGACAATGTGTGTCATTATCAACTGAACACAAGAGCCTCAGGACAGCAGCAGTTCATGTGTGTGTGAGTGTGTATTTTACCTTTAAATCCCTCCTCATCGAGCACAACCGTGTAATTTTCCGGAGTCTCTGTGAGACTGAAAAATTTGCATCTGTGAGAGAAAGAGAAAAGGCACAGGAGAGAGGGAAAATAAACAGACGGAGAGAGAAAGAAACAAAACCAAACAGACACATCAGACGTTGCATAATGAACAAAAACAATGGCAGATTGTTGTAAAGAGTGTTCCAGCAGGGAAGCATGAGATGGAGAGAGAAACCACATCAAACCCCTCTGCAGAAAAAGTGAATGTCATTTTCTCTTTCACTTAAACTTGGAGCCAACATCTGAAATCCATTCATATGGTTCTGCGTTCCGACTTGGTGCGATTGATAAATTTGAGGTGCTCGATGTGCATGTTAAAAAGGGAAAAGTATGTGTGAATTGGTTTCTTCGCAACAGGGTTTGACCCAAATTCTTTAGGAGCCGGTCCAGGAACCCAGAACAACATGCTCCACTTCATTCAGTCTGATCTATTGTCTAAGAGACACAGAGCTGAGAAGCAGCAGCAAATGAGAATCATGGGAAAAGAACTGTTGAGCAGCTGATTTGTGCAAATGAAGTCCAGACTGGTTTACTTTATTTCATCTACCAGCATCAAAACGACTAAAACAAAGATGAGTAATATTGATTAGTTATGTATCATGGATCATGTAGTCTAATTACATTAATTTAGAGGTTAATAATAGAAATACGCTACTGTTAAAAAGATTGGGGTTGGTGAGATTTTTTTTGTTTTTGAATGAAGTCTCTTCTGCTCACCGAGGCTGCATTTATTTGATCAAAAAATACAGTAAAATTGTGAAATATTATTATAATTTAAAATAAAATTGTTTAAATATATTGTAAAAATGTAAATTACTTCTGTGATGCAAAGCTGAATTTTCAGCATCATTACTCCAGTCTTCAGTGTCACAATAATGTTTTTTGAACCTTAAACCGCATAAACACATTGCATTACACCAAATACACAAATGCACAACAGTTTTCAACTCAACTGTGATAATAATTAGTGTTAATAATGTTACTTCAGCATATGATCAGCCAAAAATTCTGCTTCAAATTAGGTTTAAATATATTGTAAAAATGTAAATTACTTCTGTGATGCAAAGCTGAATTTTCAGCATCATTACTCCAGTCTTCAGTGTCACATGATCCTTCAGAATTCATTCTAATATGCCGATTTGCTGCTCAAGAAACGTTTCTTATAATTATCAGTGTTGAAAACAGTTGTGCTGCTTCAATTTTTTCTAAAATGAATTCATTGATGATTAGAAAAGTTTAAAAGAATGGCATTTATTTGAAATAGAAATATTTTGTAACATTATAAATGTTTTTACTGTCATTTTTGATCAGTTTAATGCATCCTTGCTGAATAAAAGTATTCTTTACATAAATAAATCTTACTGACCCCAAATTTGGAATAGTAGTGTATATTTGCAAATACATAAACACTCAAGAACGTAGTAATGCAACAGGTGAATGATTTTTACTTGGTAAACAAAAAACATCCAATAGTTAGGCTAATGATAATTATTATTATTACTGCCAAATGTTATATTACTGCTATCATGTTTTCCAAAAGAGTTATGACTTTTTTTACTCTAGGAAAACTAAAGGAGAAATTGATATGTTTGCGCATCAATTTAAAGAACAATGAGGAAGAAGGAAAGTTGTTTGCTAGACAGTCTTTCGATTGTGTGGAAAAATTCATGTTTTTGGAACTTAAATGTAAAACAGTTTTTGAGTTCAACTTCTTATTAGGGCTGTCAAATCGATTAATCGCAATTAAAATCACATCCAACATAAAAGCTTGTCTATAATATAAATGTGTGTGTACATATAAATACACAAATACAGACAAACATGTAAATATTTAAAAATAATTATATATATATATATATATATATATATATATTTATTTTTTCAAATAATTAATTATATTTAGATATGTTTATATTATTATATATTATATTTATATTTTTACTAATTTAGAGACTGTCTGAACTTTCAATTAGTCAAGTCAAGTCACCTTTATTTATATAGAGCTTTTAACAATACAGATTGTGTCA
>NW_015661880.1:240431-240940 GCF_001515625.1 Sinocyclocheilus rhinocerous | reverse complement strand
CAGTTTCTTGTGCTCATCAAGGCTGTATTTATTGGATCAAAAATACAGAAAAAACCCTGTTATTTTGTGAAATATTATATTATATATTATATAATATTATTTCTATTTTAATATACTTTATTCCTGTGATCACAGCTGAATTTTCAGCATCATTACTCCAGTCTTCAGTGTCACATGATCCTTCAGAAATCATTCTAATATGCTGATTTATTATCAATGTTGGAAACAGTTGTGCTGCTTCATGTTTTTTGGAACCTGTGATACTTTTTTCAGAATTCTTTTATGAATATAAAATAAAATACAAAAAACAGCATTTATTCAAAATGGAAATCTTTTGTTACAATATACACTACCGTTCAAAAGTTTGGAGTCAGTACATTTTTTTCCTTTCTTTTTTTTAAAGTAATGAATACTTTAAATGGATAAAAAGTGATATTAAAGACTCATATTGTTAGAAAAGATTTTAATTTTAAATAAATGCTGTTCTTTTTAACTTTTTATTCATAAAA
>NW_015661880.1:240200-240421 GCF_001515625.1 Sinocyclocheilus rhinocerous | reverse complement strand
TGCATTGAGCTTATCTTCTACTCTGACGAGTCCCTCGGTCCCTGCCACTGAAAAACAGCACCACGGCATGAGGCTGCTACCAGCACACTTTACTTTTGGGGTGGTACTCTTCAGGTGATGAGCAGTGCCTGGTTTCCTTCTAACATGATGCTTGGAATTGAGCTTCATCAGACCAGAGAATCTTGTTTCTCACAGTCTGAGGGTCCTTTAGGTGCTTTTTT
>NW_015661880.1:238885-240129 GCF_001515625.1 Sinocyclocheilus rhinocerous | reverse complement strand
ACACTGATAATAAATCAGCATATTAGAATGATTTCTGAAAGATCAAGTGTAACTGAAGACAGGAGTAATGATGCTGAAAATTCAGCTTTGATCACAGAAATAAATTATATTTTAAAGTATATTAAAACAGAAAACCAATATTACAAATTGTAATAATATCTCACAATATTATTTTTTTCTGTATTTTAATCCTGTTTCTCAGAGTCTGAGGGTACTTAAGGTGCTTTTTTTGTAAATTCCAAGTGTGTTTTCATTTGTCTTACCTGAAGAGAGGATTGAGTTTGGCCTCACCGACATAAAGCCCAGATCGGTGGAGTGTTGCAGTGATATTTGTCCTTCTCTAGATTTCTCCCATCTGCATATATGATCATGGAGCTCAACTAGAGTGACCATCATGGTCTTGGTCACCACTCTAACCAAGACCCTTTTCCATCAATCGCTCAGTTTGGCCAGGAGGCCAGCTCTAGAAAGAGTCCTGGATGTTTCAACCTTCTTCCATTAAGGGTAATGCCGGTTCAGACTACACGATTTTAGCCCATGAAAATTCAGCTTTGATCACAGAAATAAATTATATTTTAAAGTATATTAAAACAGAAAACCAATATTACAAATTGTAATAATATCTCACAATATTATTTTTTTCTGTATTTTTGATCAAATAAATACAGCCTTGATGAGCACAAGAGACTCCACTAAAAAACATTAAAACATCTTACTAATCCCAAAGTTTTGAACAGCAGTATGTGTGTGTGGGTGTATATAATATATACAGTGCTTGCGAAAGTATTTATTATTAATTTTTTTCACATTTTGTTATGTCGCTGCCTTATGTTAAACTGCTTTAAATTACTTTTTTTCCACATCAATCTACACCCCATACACCATACTGACAAAGCAAAAACAGAATTGTCACAACTTCGTAAATTTATTAAAAATAAAATAACTGAAATAAGTACATATCATAAGTAACTAAATATTTCGCTGAAGCACCTTTACGGTCTCTCAAGTCTTTTTTGTTTAATGCGACAAGCTTTGATCATCATCATTTGGAAATTATCTGCCATTCCTCTCCTCATCTCTTCACCTCTCAAGCTCTGTCAGGTTGGAAGGGAGCAAATGCACATTTTCAAGTTTCTCCAGAATTATTTGATTGGGTTCAAGCTCAGGCTGTGGCTGGGCCACTAAAGGACATTCACGGAGTTGTCTATAAGCCACTCTTGCTGTGTGCTTAGGGTCATTGTCCT
>NW_015661880.1:209293-237213 GCF_001515625.1 Sinocyclocheilus rhinocerous | reverse complement strand
ATCTACAAGCAATATGAATGCTCCTGAGCTAAATTTCAACTGTCCCAGGTATGAATACTTATGCATTAAAATGAATCATTTTAGTTTTTTATTTTTAATAAATTTGCAAAGATGTTAAAAACCTGTTTTTTTGCTTGACAATTATGGTGTATGGAGTGTAGATTGTTGTGGAAAAAAACTAATTTAAAGCAGTTTAACATAAGGCAGCAACAAAACATGAAAAAAAATGAAGGGGTATGAATACATTCGCAAGGCACTGTATATACACACACACGCACGTAAATATTTCTTAAATATACATGCATGTGTGTATTTATATAAATATAAACAGTACACACACATCACAAACTTTTTTTGGATGCTATTAATCGCAATTAATCAGCTTGACAGCCCTTTTTTTTTATACAGTGTAACTTGACAAAGATTTTAGTAAACCTTTACACTACAAATTATGGATTCACGTATCAAATCCTTTGTGCAACACCCTTGTTAAAAAGGCAAAATTTAAAAATGGCTTGGATCGGGCCATTACATTTTGGTTTTTATTTGTCTGTTTGTTTTGCAATAGAAAGCACTAAAAAAGTAGTCCGCTAACAACGAGTACTTTGTAACTTTCACATGAACTACTGCAGATGAGGGAGACTCAGCAGTGCAGCAGCCCTTATCTGAAGGAAGAGCTGCGATACTGTACTGGCAGCCACCCACAGGTCTTCATTCACAGCTGATTCCTGTGCTGTCTGCAACCCAGCGCCTGGCCACATCAATCCAAGGGCCGACCAGAAGGGAAATAATACATCCCCACCCTCAGGGCTAACTCAGCACAGCAGCATTGTGTCAGCTAGTCTCACACTTCCTAACAACATCTAGAGCTCCCAGGGTTCAACTTCCTGTAAAGCCTTCTGGAAAACAGAGAAATATAGGAGTGGTGTTAAACCAACATCCTCCAGAATGGTGAGAAAAGGGAGAGAACTGGGTTCACTATATTAGTGCACTTTATTCAAAGTCAGAAAATAGATTTCTGTGAAGAAAAAATTAGGTGAGAGGGTCTTCTGTGAGAAGAAAATTGAAGTCATTATTTACCAATAAATCTTTACGTCAACTCTAACTGTCCTAGGCACGTTCATTATACGCACAGGAGAACACACACACACAAACAAATTAACTGCAGCTGCACAATTTGTGAAAAAAAAAAAAAAAAATCTAAGTGCAATTGTAAAAAAAAAAAAAATTCGTTTTGCTGTCGTTGTTTGTAAAATTTGGCTAAATTTTTGTAGTAATAATAATTATTATTATTATAAACTACTATTGTTAAAGTGACTAAAAATAAGAAATATCACTATTATAATATTTCACTGTAAAAAAAACTGAGTATAAGAAATAATAATATTATAATAATTGTATTTTACAACTGTAAATTTACAATACTAATGATAATTACGTTAATCTTAATTTCTTAATTTTTCAAATGTTAAGCCATCAAACTTTTATTTTGACAGAAAACCACAGGGAGCCATATAATAATTTAGTTTTTATTTCGATTAATCAATCATGCATCCTTAAAGGGGTCATATGATGCAATTTCAATTTTTCCTTTCTCTTTGGAGTGTTACAAGCTCTTGGTGCATAAAGAAGATCTGTAAAGTTGCAAAGACTAAAGTCTCAAATCCAAAGAGATATTCTTTATAAAAGTTAAGAGGTGAGGGGCGTAACATTTCCGTCTCACGCTTGAGGTATTCGGCCAATCATAACGCACTGGATAGCTGGCCAATCAGAGCATACCTCGCTTTTCAGACCAATGAGGTTTGTAAAAATCGACGCGTTTCAGAAAGGCGGGGCATAGAGGAGAAACAATAATGTACAGTATGTGGAAAATAATGTGTTTTTTTAACCTTAAACCGCATAAACATTTCATTACACCAAATACACAAAATAATGTTCTTTTTAGCAGCATCATATGACCCCTTTAAAAGATCATATATCTATGTATAATATTTCATCTGAATTAGTTTATATGGTTGATTTATGCATTTGTGTGCTTCGGTTGTTCCTGAATTTTTTCATAAATTTACAATAAACTTCATTTCCCAAGTAATTGAAGAATCATGATTTGTTGGTAAAAACGTATGAACGCAGATTTAACTTTGCATGTACACACAGTTCATGAATGAATCATTCTCCTGAGTGAGATCTTTTTTAATGACTCACAAAACCATTCTGAATAACTTTTGAATAAACTTTTTCTGAATAAATTTGTGATCCGAGTTCACCTCAAGTTTTAGGACTTTAATGGTGCTTTTTTAATCTTGAAAGATCATTATTCAAAATATCTCCTTTTGAGTTCAACATAAAAAGAAAGGTATACAGGTTTATGACAACAATGGTGCAAATGGTGACAGAATTTTCATTTTTGGAGTGAGTCAAAACAAGCAGATGCAGTAATAACATTTCCAGATGAGATCTTACGAGCCTTATGACCTTTAAAAAGCATAACTCATCCAAAAACGAAATTTGTCACCACTAACACTCTTAACATGTCACATTCAGTTGTAAAACACATCAAGAGCTGCTTGGTGTCATGATATCAAAACTGACATGCCAAGTTTGAATATGCTCATGCATGAAGAGTATTTGAGAGCTACAGTGGAAACGAAGATTTTCAGTGAAAAACAACATGCATTTCAGTCTGTTCCTCACTCAAAAGATATCGGACAACTTTGAATATAGTAGTTCTTACAACTCATGCACGATTTTATTTGAAACAATATGGGGGTGAGTAAATTAAGACAGAATTTTATGTTTGGGTGAATTATCCTTTAATTTTTGTATTTTAAGATAATAAAAAAAACCAAGTTAATTTAAGGATTTGGAAGTGATATGGTCCACTCTGGAACATTATCAGTCTGTAGCATTCAAGGTTCTGGAAAGTTCAACAAGATATGCCTGAACGAACCAGAAAAGGCATATTGAATACACAAACACCAATCTTTTTCTAAGCTCTGTGGGAATCCAGTCCTGAAAGGCCTGTCGCTATCCCCTCATCCTCGCAGACGTGACAAAAAAACACCCATTCAACGGCATTACGCAGATCATAAAAGGAACTGAAGTCACACGATGCCTCACAAAATACTTTCATCAGCGACATTTTACAACCAAGATTTTATTGCACATATCTGAGTTTATGGTAACACCATTAAGATGGAAGAAATAGGAGAGAGACACAAAGCTACACAGAAAACAACAGGTACCCTAATGCACCAAGAGTCAACATGTAATCGGAACCGACTTTATTTATCGGTATTACAACTGTGAACAATTCAACTGTAAATGTTATTCCAAAGACAAAAAAATTAAATGTAAACAAATTTTCTTTTCAGATGATGTCTCTTTGGCCATATGTAGTAGAAGGGGCAAACCACACTTTAAAATGTCTGAATGTCAAACCAACAGACAACTGCAAACCAGTGATACTAGATCTTTTCTTAGAACAACCTAACTAGATTTTTGCTGTGAATCCTTCGAACTCGTCCTAAAGTTTTGCTTAGTGGATGTATGAAGTAATTTGCCCTTAAAGGGGTCATATGATGCTGTGTGGGGGCGTGTTAGAACGAGCCGTTTTAGGTAGGCGTGGCTGACTCTGAACTTTTATAAAGAATATCTCTTTGGATTTGAGACTTTAGTCTTTGCAACTTTACAGATCTTCTTTATGCACCAAGAGCTTGTAACACTCCAAAAAAAACAAAAAAAAAATTGAAATCGCATCATATGACCCCTTTAACTAGTATGGACGTGTCCCACTAACTTTTGGTTTTAATCTTTTGTTTTTATATTAGACTATAAATAATCTTTTGTTTTTATATTAATAATAACCCTAACTTTTATTCAAGTGTTAAAAAACAGAGTATAACTGAACACATCACCAGTATTTATCTGGCACAAAAACAACAGGGGATCTCAATTAGGGTGATGGCATTAAAACATTATCGGCTACTAACAAGTCAACAACCAACATGGGCTTTTTAATGACCAGTTATATCAATAGCGACGAGTGGCCAATAAATTATGATATAATGCCAATATAGAATTTAATGTCAGCAAATGGGAGACACACAGAAAATTACTTCAATACCAATATTTACCAAAAACGCAACATGCTGATATTTAGTTTTTATCTAATGAAAAGAAATCCATACATTTTTAGGCTTGTATATTCTTTTTGGGGACACTGTATATGCAATGAAAAAAAGTCCAACTGACTGAATGAAACTTAATGTATGGGATGTATGTCAAAACTTGCGTGCCCAATAATGTTGTCTAGCCAGGTAGGCAGCTGCCTAGGTTTTTCCAAGTCATAGCTGAGCGCAAGAAATTACTAAATTTTATGAAAAACAGCTTGCTTTTATAGCAGTTTCGAGTGTGTTTTTAAGAATAAGTTAAAGGCCCCAAGTACATGTGCGTGCTCTGTCATTCTTTGGTCATTTTTTATTTCTTCAAACTAACCAAAACAGGTTGAGGCGCTTACTTTGCAGTTGCACACATTATAAACAAGCACGCTATGTACTTGACCTGGTGTCTTAATAAGAGACATTGCACCATCAAACGCGTAAAAACATGTTTGCAAACTCATACAGGCGTTGACTGATCTTACCTCGTCCTGTTTCTGAGAAATATCAGCTTGATTAGGGGGTGTGTGTACTGCTGAAGTCCCGTTTTGGTTATGGAAATGACCCGTAATTTATGGTCCAAGATGTGCAGGTCCATCGTTTACTAGTCCACCAGGGAAGACGCCGTGAAAATGTGTTCTGTGCCGTGCAGGTGGGCGCGTTAAATAACGCAACGCGAGAACCGCCTATGTGATGTTACACACCCCTGTGCTACCAAAACGCTTCATCCTCGTGCATTGGGTACGCTGTTGAGAGAGACTCATTCGATGTAGCAATTCGATTCGAGAATTAAAATGCTGTTTACAATGGGACTTACAGTTGGCTTCCTCCAGGGGGCGTTTGGAGCCGCTAAACTAATTTGAATTCGCATATTATCTGTTTTATTTAAGATTTTTGTAGATTAAAAATAGTTTTTAATCAATTATGTTCAAGAATTAACAATTATATATTAAAAGAAATGTTCTATGTAAAATATAAACAAAATCCATATGAAGTCATCACAAGTGATCGTGATAAGGCTAATCTGATCAGCGCTGAGTAAAGTAACAGACACCACGTGACAACGCCGTTTTATAGTTCTCTTCAGCAAATATTAAAGGAAGTAATTTACACCAGAAAATGGCATGGAGAAACTGACAAAAACATTGATTGTAATTCGGAGATTATTATTTAAATCCATCGAATCTGAAAACATATGCGTCGCGAAGCCCCACCCACTTTGGAACCCACCGTTTCACGCTTATTGTCATTCTACCAGTTTATTTTATTCTACTTGTATGGTTCGAACAGCAGACGGCCCAGTTCACACGCCCCCTTGCTTTTAAAGGGACAGAAGCATCTAAAATGAGTCAGTTTCACAAATATAACTGCTTAAGAGGGCCAAGAACATGAAATAATTTGATGACAGTGAAAATATCTCTGTATTTAAATGAATTAAAATATTAATTAAAATAAGGCCTTACTTATATCAAATCATCCAAATAATGTTTTTGGTATTTATGCAATATCATTACCATCAAATGAATGGGATAGTTCACCCAAAAATGAAAATTCTGTCATTAATTACTCACCCTCATGTCGTTCCAAACCTGTAAGACCTTCGTTCATCTTCAGAACACAAATTAACGTGATGAAATCTGAGAGCTTTCTGAGCCTCCAAAGGTCCTACCACGATCAAGGCCAAGAAACATAGTAGGGAAGGATACAATAATTCATGTTACATCAGTGGTTCTCATCTGTAATTTTACGAAGCTACGAGAATGCTGTTTGTGCGCAAAGAAAACAAAAATAATGACTTTATTCAACAATTTGTCTCCTCTGCGTCACCCTGGTGCCATTTTGGAGAGTATAACGATGCATGCGCATGCTATGTTCTGAACGTAAACAACGTATGCGCGTGGTGCTGCTGACACAGAACACACATGCGCTGTGTCTCGTTTACGTTCGGATCAAAGTACGCGCATACGTTGTTTATGTTAAGATCATAGCATGCGCAAGCGTCGTGAATAAAGTCGTTATTTTTGTTTTCTTTGCGCACAAAAAGTATTCTCGTAGCTTCGTAAAATAACGGTTGAACCCCTGATGTCACATGGACAATTTTAACGATGTCCTAACTACATTTCTGTGCCTTGATTGTGGTAGGAACCTTGCTGTCTATGGGAGGGTCAGAGAGCTCTCGGATTTCATGAAAATATCTTAATTCGTGTTCAGAAGATGAACGAAGGTCTTACAGGTTTGGAACGACATGAGAATGAGCTATTGCACCTTTAATGACAGAATTTTCTTTTTTGGGTGAACTATCCCTTTAAGCAATTGTAAAGCATCGGCAACCAGCCACACTTGTAAGTATTTATGTACAGTGAAAATGGCCATGGTAACATCAAGTATTATTAAATCACAATAATTTATTATGGTGTAATAAGAGACAACAAATCAACAGAAATGATTTGTTCATTTATTATCCTATAATGCCGTTTTAAAGTTTACAACATTAAAATGAAGTCTTGCAATAAATGCATTAAATTTAGCAAATGTATTTTTTAATTATAGATAAAAAGCTATGTTGACAGGCAGTTTCTTCAAGCATCCAACAGGCCAAGTGATGCATTAGAAAGGAGAATAATGACTAAAAACAAGACTGCATTAAAAAAAAAAATTATATATATACTTTAACAGTCTTGTACGACGACACTGAGGTCTGTCATTGTAGTTCTCAGAGTAGAGCTGCTCCTAAAGTCTGCAAGAAGGCAAAACTGTGCTGTGTTGAAGCCAATCTAACACAACTGCCCGTCTACTTCAAGAGTACCTGAAGACCTTGATCATCTGCTTCAGATGTGTTTGAGTAAAGTCAGATCTAAACAGTAGATCTCCTGGTGGATAGTGTCTTTGGTATCATCACAGGTGAAACACTGTTGATTTTACTGTAGAGGTGAATGTTCCATGGGAATCATAATTCTCGATTCCATCTTTTGGATAAGAGGCACTGTCAAAAACAAAAATAAACAAGTTTGAATGTATTGAACAGTTCTAACAGTTCTACTGAAAACCACCAGATGGTGCCGTTCACAAATAAAACACATGAATTGCTTACTATTTCAGCATTACTCTAGCATAATTGTGTGAAGTATGCACATTTTCTGTATGCAAGGAATACCCAGAATTCCAAAATTCCCCTTTTGACTCATTATTTGATCAGACAGCCACAAGTTAAGACATTTTTACAGAATTTAAAACAGTATTTTTTTATTATTTCAAAGATAAGTGGATGAAATTCAAAATTGGCAATTTAGGATTTATGGATGCATATTAAAATATAATCTACTGTTCAAAAGTTTGACAGTATGTAAGAAAAATTTTAGTAGTCTCTTATGCTCACCAAGGCTGAAAATACAATATAAACAGTAATATGTGTCACATGACCCTTCAGAAATTATTACAGTATGCCGATTTGCTGTAGTGACAGTATGTAAGAAAAATTTTAGTAGTCTCTTATGCTCACCAAGGCTGAAAATACAATATAAACAGTAATATGTCACATGACCCTTCAGAAATGATTACAGTATGCCGATTTGCTGCTCAAGAATGTTATTATTATTATGTAGAAAACAATTGTGCTACCTAATATTTTTGTGGAAAATGTGACTTTTATCAGAATTATATGATGAAATTGAAAAGAACAGCATATTATTTGAAATAGAATATATTTAACATATTTGAAAACATTTGAATGGTAGTGTATAGGCTGCTTTAAAATGATATGTGCACATACTTTTTAAACAGACAGGCAGTATAGAGTATATTATGCAGTAATAATCAATACACCAATATTGAATTTCAAAAACCCGCTATCTTTGTTCTTACTCACTTGTATAGTGCACATTGGCATCCCAGCCCTCTTTTAACCAAGCAGCATTTCTGGTCTCTTCTTGTTTTTCTGTCAATATGGGGTGCTGTGTGTACATTAATGAGGAAAAAAAATTAACTTAAATGATTTTAGCAAATGGCTGCAATATAACAAAGAGTGAAAAATTTAAGGGGGTCTGAATACTTTCCGTACCCACTGTATTTGAACATATTTGAAAACATTTAAATGGTAGTGTATAGGATGCTTTAAAATGGTATATGCACATACTTTTTAAACAGACAGGCAGTATAGAGTATATTATGCAGTAATAATCAATACACCAATATTGAATTTCAAAAACCCGCTATCTTTGTTCTTACTCACTTGTATAGTGCACATTGGCATCCCAGCCCTCTTTTAACCAAGCAGCATTTCTGGTCTCTTCTCTGGACTGCAGGTCTTTATAGGCTAAAACACATTAAAAATATTCAGTACAACGGAGAGATTTTAAAGCACTTAATAATATGCAATGATCAGAAGAAGATGCTCAGTGAAGGATGTTCTTACCCCATAAATGATGAACAACATACAATTCACCGATTTGTGTGAAGAAGCCACCCACTGCTTCATTGTTTGCCTGTCTATATTTGATAGCTCGAGCCCTGGAACATGATAAAATAGATTAAATATGCAACATGGTGATATAACATCGGTATTTTTTCCTTAAGTTAAACTGTACAATTCACACACAAACGTACCAGTGATTTCCCCATTCGATCATTGTTCCAGGCTTGATTCAGAAATTTCAGGACAAACCAAACAGGAAAAAAAGAGAAAAAAAGTTAAAGGAAAAGCTGAAAATTTACTCACCCTCAGGCTATCCAAGGTGCGAGTTTGTTTCTTCATCAGAACAGATTTGGAGAAATTTAATATCACATCACTTGCTCGCCAATGGATCCTCTGCAGTGAATGGGTGCCGTCAGAATGAGAGTCCAAACAAACAACTCCAGCCCATCAATTAATGTCTTGTTAAGCAAAAAGCTGATTAACACGTTTTTAACTTCAAACTGTTACTTCCAGCTAAAATACGAGTTGTCTAATCATAATAACTGATATCTTCAGTGAAAAAGTTGTTTCACCTCAATCAGGAGAGGAATGTTCATAGATCAAGCATTGCTCACAAGCAAAAAAACAGTCCAAAACATTTTCAAACAAATGGATTTTGATGGGATAGGACAACAGGGGATGGACTTTTTCACTGAAGGAAGCATTATCATGGACTGTTTTATCAGCTGTTGAAACTCTCATCTGACGGCACCCATTCGCTGCAAAGAATCCATTGATGGGCAAGTGATATAATGCTAAATTTCTCCAAATGTGTTCCAATGACAAAAGAGCTCATCTTAGATGGCCTGATGGTGAGTACATTTTCCTTTAAGCTTTAAAATAAGAAGGTGCGTATTTAAAACAGAAAAATTAAATGGTATTTACTACTAGTTGGTATGTTCTCAGTTCATAAATGTTGGGACCGCTTCTGTGCGCAGGCTCGTTCCAGAAACTAAACTCCAGAAGAAGCTGGTTGCGTCGGGAGATCAACATTTTACTCCTCTCTTTTCGAAATGCAAGATACGCCTGCACAGAAAACATTTTGATAAAGGACACACAATACATAGATTCTAACATCCTTACATCTACATTTTAAGAGATGTGTTAAATACCGTATTGCGGTTGAGTTTGCGCAAACACTCTGTTAGAGCAGGATACCCACCAGAATACCTCCAGAGATGCACTACAAACACAAAACAGCATGTGTCACTATAGTACTACAGCTAACAGATATTTAAACAAACCAAATCTGGTGCTTTAAAAATTCAGTGATTTGTGTATGTAAACACTACTTTTCAAATGTTTGGGGTCAGTAAGGTTTTTTTTTTTTTTTTTAGAGAAATTAATATTTCAGCAAAGACACATACATTACAGACAGTAAAGACATTTAGAATGTTACAAATTATTTTTGTTTCAAATAAATTCTGTTCTCCACAATAATATTTAGTAGGATAACTGAGCAGCATATCAGAATGATTTCTAAAGGATCATGTGACACTGAAGACTGGAGTAATGATGCTGAAAATTCAGCTTTGCATCACAGAAATAAATTGCATCTTAAAATCAAATTCAAATAGAAAACCGTTATTTGAAATTGCAATAATATTTCACAACATTACTCTTTTTACTGTATTTTTGAGCAAATGAAAGCAACCTTATGTGAGCATAAGAGACTTTTTTCAAAAACACTATAAAATATAAAATACAAAAATGATGTTGTTTTTCATCTCACCTGCTTGATCCTGTTCACCATACCAGGTGTACCAGCTTCCAATGACTTCACATGGATAACTTGCATCACGATGAAGTTCTTTCTGTACCTCATCCCTTAAAATAGACAGTGGGAGTAATTTAGAAATATTTCTTAATTTAAACTAGGCTTGCCACGATAGACGGTGCTGACGGTGATACGTTTATCTAAGGTGATTTTGGAAGTTTTTTTAAACATTCGTTTCTTATTTAACTGGTTCCACATTGTTTGCTGATTTTTACTTTATTTAAACGTTGTGTCATTTATGTATTTATTTTTACATCAAGGTGTATGCCGTGCCTCCAAGCTTTCTTACTCGTTTTGCTAATAAACGTTCTACGTTTCTTATTTATTTGGTTATATATTATAAATGTTTACTTATTTCCAGTTTTGTATACCTATTAAACTTTATGCAAGTTATTTGTTATTTTATATTAGGCATAGCCTGCCCTATAGCATGGTGTATTTTCGTTTTGCTAATAAACTTTCTACGTTTCTTATTTATTTGGTTATATATTATACATGTTTACTTAGCCTATTTCCGGTTTTTGTATACCTATTTAAACTTTATGTAAGTTATTTGTTATTTTATATTAGGCATAGCTTGCCCTATAGCATGGTGTATTTTTATTTGTTTTGTTAATAAAAGTTCTATGTTTTATATATATATAGGCTAAAGTGAGTTTGACATTGTATGTTGTTGTTGCATTCAAGCAATTGACGCCGAACTGCCGCTAATTCGAAAGTGAAAGTAAAATGCACGGCGCTTTTAAGCTATTTCAAAGCGAAGGAAAGTGAGGAAAAGAGGGGAAATTCAAACGAACTAAAAAGAACAATTGCTTTACGCTGAATTGCCGCTATTTGAAAGTGAAAGTAAAATGCGCACGCAGCTTTTACAAGCTATTTAAAAGCGAAGGAAAGCGAGGAAAAGAGGGAACGCCCCCGCCCCCGCCCCCACGGTGATACCGGTATTACCGGTGTTGTCACACGTCAATTAACCGGTGGGAAAATTTCCTCACCGTCACAACCCTAATTTAAACTTGTTTTAAACTTAAACCACAAAAAAATCATATAGTCAATAGGCTAAAGAAACATGCAGTTTGCACTCCTGTGTTGATCTATTTGATGTTGATCTAACAGGAAGTTGAGGCAGGACATGTCGGTACTATACTAATGATAATAAATCACGATCACATAGGACAATCAAGGAACCAAAGTACAACACATCTAGACATGGCAGGCCTGCAAGTGTCATACTGAAATGAAGACTGCACTTTATCAGCAATTGCAAAATCAAAAGGGTGCTTACGACATTTTATTGTATGCCTCCATGCACTCTGGCTTGACATTGTGAACTGAAAGAAAAAACAGAATTGGAAGATGTCAGGAAAGACAAATGGACCAGTATCTCGCAGTGTTAAAACCATTTTTTCTAGATGTTCTACTGTAGTTGAAGTAAACATTTTATCACTCAAATCAACCGTTTATTGAAATATCACCCTAATTTTTCTAAACCCAATTTTCATTACCATTCTCCATACAGCTGGTCGCTTGAAAACAAAAGAATTCCACAAATAAACACTTTGCAGGCTGATTTATTAAAGCAATTAGTATCAAATAAACAGTTTAGGCTGTCTTCTGGAGGTAAACGACAAGCAAGCACATCATTCATGCATGCAGATATTTTTAGCAATTCCTATCAACTACATTGCATGCGCAATTTCTCCCAAGGCCTAAACATTTGAGCGCATCCTTGAAGGTTTTAGATGGATTGGCTCACACTGAATCTTGTAGAGGTTGCTGGTTTCTTTCTTGGAGAGCAGATTGGAGTGGGCATCTTTCCTGGCATCCACTTTGTGTGCAAACATGGAACTCAACCAGCCTTCATCACTTTTATTCGCAGAACCTCTAAAGATTCACAAGCAAAACTGTTTCAGCAAGTGTTTAATAAATATATAAGTGATGCATCACAAGCTGCAACGCACTGTATTACAGAAAGCTTGTACGCACATGGGCAGTTGATGTGACATTTCATGTAGTGAAAGCAAAGGCCGGCAGTGTGACATGCTAAATTTCCTCTTAAATAATTATTATGCATAGTTCTAATGGCTTAATATTAACTTTTATAGCTTAATAGCCCACCTCCCCCTGCAGTGCTATGGTGTTTAAAAATTGCTGCAAAATGAGATGAATATTGCTACATAACACTCCTTATTTTGAATAAAACTACATTCTAATGATAATTTACATAGTTTGTGTGGAGAGCTTACTGTAATTTGAGGACGAAAGATGATTCATAATTTTGTTTTTTAACATGCCAATATTTCTTTACTAAAAATTAGCCTGCAGTTATTATTATTAGCTCGATTAATAGGCAATAGCAGTCAGTCTGTAAATTGCTATGGTTAAAAGTATCCGCTAAAATATAATAATACTAATTTAAAAACTTAAAATGTGTGGAGACCACTGATTAATAAATTAATTAAATAATAATTTTACACTAATTAGCTTGTAGGCCTAATTATTTTTTTGTTTTTTATATATTTGTTAAAATATAATAACAATAATCATCATCATTTATAAAATTCATAGATTTATATTTATAGATTTATTATAATAGATTTATAAAAAACCAAATGTATTGCAAGTTAAAACTAAGTTCTCAAAGAAACAGAGACATTATTGGAATGTCAGAGGAAAAGGTTATTTCATGTGAAAAATCTAGCAATATTACCTGTGCATTGTGGGCGATAATTTGAGGAACTGAATTTATGCACTTTAAAAAATTACCTTGTCACACTACAGAACGCTTTTATGCAGCACATTAAGCCTGCACTTTACCTTATACATTCACATATATTTGAACATAAACCCCTGATTTTAAAAATCAAGATTCCGTCCATATTATTCATCAACTGCCTATACTGAATAAATGACTGAATCGACTCTAGTTCTGCAATTTGACTAGCAATGCTGATTAACTTTACCTAGCAACTGTCTCGTGCTTCGCACCTCTCAGTGACAAATGCACATTACCTGGTGGCCAGCCATGTTGAATGCACCTTGTTAAGGAAATGCTGCTGTCTGTTGAGGATATGCAGAGACCGTGTTGTCGCCATTATTCTCTCGTGTTGTTTGTAGATTCGCGTCTATATGAAGTTGCAGGAGCTGCGACACGCGTTTGTCTGAGTTAATGTTTGACGCGCGTGAACTGTTGGACTTCAGCTTCATGTGCGCCTTTGATTCGTTCAAGTTTAGAAACTCATTAATCATGATGATTAATCTGTTGATATGGTCGCTGATGTTATTAAAGTCCAATCAAAGAAAATCAACTTTTCAAACAAGACTAAACTGTTTTGCAGAAGAAAAAAAGTGAATAATAATAATGAAAACGGACCAAATGCAATAGACAACCACCTTTGCTGCCTAAAATACCATAGATTACCACAAATTAAAATGTCAGAATCTGAAAGCTACTTATAGTAGCCAGCCTGAAAAAAAAAAGAATAAATAGAACATTAAAGCATGTCAACATATTCTGTTACACCAAATACACAAAATAATGATCTTTAAAAAACCATCATATGACCCCTTTAAAAACCAGCTGGTTTGCTGGTCTTAGCTGGTTTCTCAGCAGGGTGTATAAAAACCCAAAATTATGTTTTTAAGTGAAAGAAATAAATACATGTATTAATACTTTTATAGATTTCTATCTCAAATAAAGGCTTTTGAACTTTATCAAATGTATATCATGGTTTCCACACAAAAATGAAGCAGCACAACTGTATTCAACATTGATAATAATGTTGTTGTTTTTTATAATTATTTTAAATAACAGCTTTGCATCACAGGAATAAATCACATTTTAAAATATACTCAAATAGAAAACAGTTATTGTAAATTGTAATAATATTTCATAATATTTACTGAATTGGTGATCAAATAAAATGCACTACAGACTTCTTTTGAAAACATTAAAAAAATTGTAGCCTACCTACCCCAAACTTTTAAACGGTAGTGTAGTATAAAGTAATTAGATCAAATCGGCTTGCTTCACACATCATCTCATCCACCCATTTTGTAAGTAATATTTTAAAGTCTATGGTCACTAATGTCATCAAATCTTTTTCTAAACATTATTCTACCGAACCGTTGTTCCCTTAACGCCGGAAACCATGATCCATCAACCATGACTTGATCCAATTTACCATGTGGAGGAGTGTGGAGCGAGATTCAAATCAGTTTAGAGTCTCGGTTTTATTATGCAAGTTCAGAAATACATTTGCAGTTCTACAAGCCTACACGATTACAATTGGATTGTCCAGAATGTGTTCAGCTCAGCTCTTTTTAAGCACTGCATTCATTTTTCCACCATATTTCACTTGGAGGTTTGGGAGTGTTTCTTTGGCGCTTTCGAATAAGTCTTCAAATTCTTGGTCCACGCAAATATCCTACGAGAAACTGAGGTTAGAGATACGCAAAACCAGTAAGGAAAAGGAAATATGAGAAATGAATGGGAAAGATTCACTCACAGAGAAGTCTAAGAACTCCACTGCAGTTTCTGGGTTTGCTTGTACTGATTTTAAAATGGCGAAGCATCCCGCTGACTGCACTGGGTTCCTAGACATCTGGATCATACGGAAAACCAACAAAATTAGTCATAACAAAGATAGAAATGCCATAAATCTCTTGTGACGCAAACTTGAAAGTCTAAGCTTAAAAGCCATGCTTGCTTCAATAATTCCCTGCTGTTACTATTTTAATCTTTCGTACTTTGAGAACTCGTAGAGTCGTGTTCACTTTGAGGCCCAACGCAAAATGGATGGCTCCTTCGAGCGGTATGCGATTATTGCTGCAGACGAAGAACAAAGTATTTTAAGCAAGTATTTGAGGTACTTTTATTCTAGCTGTCAGTTTAGCGACTGTTTGCAAAGTCTGGTGTTTGTGGATTTCACCACTGCAAATAAATCACGAATAACTGTGCATTGTGAACGTTCAAACTAATTTAGCAGAGAAATGTTGATGTCGAATCTCATAATTACGGCAATAAATCAAGGACTGTGAACACGCAGAAAAGAATAGGTGAGGTGGTCCATTGACTCATAGGTGATGCATTTGCTTTCTATGAATGCCTGCTTTCTATAAATACAGTTACAGTATAAAATATAATCATACTGTGACAACAGTACCTGATGTTCAGATCCTCCAGTGTATTGTTGTGTTTGAGTGCTTCCTCTAGAGCCACGGCTCCTTCTTTGCCCAGGCCGTTGAACGACAAATCCAGGGTCCGCAAGAAGATATTTCCCTTCAAAATTAAATCCAACAGAATGACTACAATAACATATGTGAAGAATTTAAGTGCTAAAAAAAAAGGGACATATTACTTATTTATTTATTTTTTCCCACACTGAGGCCCACTTATAATTTGTTTGCATCAGGATTTATTTTAAATAAGAATAATATTTTTTATTATTATTTCTTTATTATTTCTTTATTTTTAATTTTATGCATCCCCTTTTGACCCTTTGAATTGTGCAACTTGACAGGGAGAAAGTTTAGAGTTCTTAAAGTTACAGTTAAACTAACTATTTTATCTCAAAAGTATTTTTTATAAAAAGTAAATTTTGATTCCTCAGGATAAGACCCCTTTTACTGTGTAGGATGCTGGACCAAACAGCATTTTGCTATATTTAGGTTGTTAAGTCCTGACTTGATCAATGGATGTTAGGCCAAAGTAAGTTCTTACATGAGTGAGTGACTCTGGCAGAGGATGGACTTTATTTTCCTCTTACCTCCAGGCCTTTAGCAAATGCAATGGCTACTTTTCCTCGAATGCAGTTCCAAGCCAGATTGAGTGACTTCATTCCCGTGTTCTCGGCAATAGCAGCACCCAGGATTTCCCCTGAGGGAAGGAGAAAGATGGAGAAGAGCAACATGGGGGAGTTACTGTTATTAATTCAGTGTATTATTGTGTCTCCCACTTACAATTTAATTTCTGTATGATCTAACTGGATATTAACTAGTAAATTAGGCCAAAAATATGATGGTCCCTGTGTGAGCAACTCTCTTTCTACACATAATATAATATAATCAGGAAAAAAATGTATCAAAATAATCTGGGGAATTTTTTTTTTTTTTTTTTTTTTGTGATGAATCTCATGATTTCTGACCAGTCTTTATACAGCAAAATAATGATGTTCTTGATCTAAAACCAGTTGAGAGCCACAGATTTAGTTGAAACTTTTATCCAAAGCAACTTGAAGTATTTATTATTAGAAAGACAGTCCCTCTGGAGTAACCTGAGGTGAAATGTCTTGCTCAAGCATGCAATGGTGATAATTCATATTTTACTCCTCGAGGGGATTAAACCTGCAAACGTCCAGTTCCGAGCTTTAGTTAGTGTCCTACCATGTCTACCAACCTTAAAATATAAATGTACACTTATTTGTCATGGCAATAATCTTGAGAAACCTGGGAGATGTACACTACTATTTAAAAGAAATATACTTTTATTCAGCAAGAATGCATTCAATTGATAAAAAGTCAAAAAATATATATAATTAACTTTATATTCATTAAATAATTCTGTTTTCAAAACTGTTTTTAGCATTGATAACAATAAGAAATATTTAGCAAATCAGCATATTAGAATGATTTCTGAAGGATCATGTGACACTGAAGACTGGAGTAATGATGCTGAAAATTCAGCTTTGCATCACAGGAATAAATTATATCTTAATACATATAAAAAACACTTATTTTAAGTTGTGAAAACATTTCACAATATTACTGTTTTTACAGTAATTTTGTTCAAATAAATGCAGCCATGATAAATGCAGCCACCTCTTTCAAAATTAATAAAAAATCTTTCCGACCCCAAACTTTTGAACGGTGGTGTATTATTATGCATACTAAATAGCATTTCCTGAAACTGTTACCATTTTCAGAGCTCTTAAATAAATAAAAACTCAATGAATATCATATTTGATATACATAACTGTATCAGGCCTTATTGACTGCATTTGCAATGGTCACCAGGGTAGCCTGCCAAGAATAAGCAAGCAGTGCATGATTATAAAAAGAAAGCCATCACCATATGTAATATGAACAGAGATGTGCCAGCGGAATCTGTTAAGGATGTATGAATCATGGCAGGTCATGGAGGAGTTCCTCTTGATGATTATATGCAATATTTTATTGAGGTAATTTCCCTATCTTCACACTCTGTCATTCATGCTGACAGCTATGGGGCTTTAGGACTGTATTCTATATCCCTCATCATCATGCTGGAGTTTCTGATCATTTGAGATCCAGCCCTCTGGATATTGCAAATATGAAGATATTGTGCTTGTGTTTAAGCGGAATATCATTTCCAATTTGCATTGCAGTTAAGAAGAGAGCACTTAGCTATAAAAAAAACTACATCATTTTGAAGAATTGCATTTCCATACATTCCCACAGAAAGATATGAATAATCTCTGAGATGTGTTTGAAAACAACGGATTTGAAGGTTTTTATCAGCAGGCTTCACCACTGACCCATTTATCAAAGTATTAAAAATAACATTGTAGTTAAAGGTTTGTTTAAAAGCAAATTTATCACCTCTCATTAGACATACTACACTGGACCAATATCTGTGTCCAAGTAGCCTCATCAATACACCTCAAGCAACTTTTCATTGACAGCAGAAATAGAAATATGTTCACATTAACTTATGTTATACTGGATATTAAACAACAGTTCCGGTCTTTGGGTGTGTTTAACTAATGGCGCTTTTCCACTGCGTGGACTACTTGGCTCGGCACGGCTCGGCTCGCGTTTCCACTGCAGTTTAGTACCGCTTTAGAGTGGGTGGGATTATTCACATGTCGTTATAGTTGCGCCGCCTCTACTGCCGTGACTCCTGAAAAAGGAGGTCCTCAACAGACCACGAAACAGATACGGAATGTGTCTCGTGTCGCTAGTTCAATGACGCAGGTAATGACGATTCTCTACTGCCAATCAGTGATCAGCAGAGTTTACAGTCACGTTTTGGTAACGGTACGGTTCGCTTGGAACCTCAACCGAGGTGGTACTGAAAAAAGTACCAGGTACTGTACACAGTGGAAAACCCCCAAAAGTGAACTGTACCGAACCGTACCGTGCCGTACCATGCAGTGGAAAAGCGCCAATAACTCTTAAATAACTCTTTTTGCACGTTACATACGTAAGAGTAAGTAACTCTTTCTGCACGTTACATGCATACAGCATCTCTTCCAGCAGATGGCGACAACTAACTGTTTTTATGAGTGTGTCACTGAATGTTAACTGAACGTTCCAATCGTTCAAAATAATTGGATGCGACATGCACTTTTACAAGTAGTTTAAACTGAAATGTGTGTTGGCAGTGTGTGTACACAACCACTCTATAATGATAAAGATCCACCCAGTGTTTTTTTTTAATCTCGTTAAATCATTTCCCCTTTCTCATATCAAGCCATTCTCAGATGCCTGTCCCAGGCCCCTCCCACAATTGTTGATTGACACTAGCGTTTTACCTTAGACCCGCCATGAGTGAGCTGTCATCAGTCCGCCATTGTTTCGATGCTGGAGCAGATGTAGACAAGAATGGCTCCTAAGCAATTGAGGTGTTCTGTTGTTGGATGTAATAATGAACATAGCAGTTGTCATTTACTCCCGATATCTGAGCCGCTGAAGACGCAGTGGATTACATTTGTTTTTGAAGAGAATGCGCCCACGATCTACCTAAATGCTTTTATGTTCACGCGAATCATTCGTGATCCAGCCTCACCTACAGAAGAAGTGAGTATAAGGTTCTTTTATGAATCTTTGCAAATAATCGCCTTTCCAAATAATGTGCTAGTTGGCAAGTTCCGCGGCTAAATGCCGCTAAAGTAAACAGTGGCTGCATCCGAAAGCTCTAAAATGCTGCCTTCGGAGGAAGCATTCCAAGGCAGGAAGGCATCAAGGCACGTCCGAATCCAAATTCTGCTTTACTTATAGTAATTAAATATTTGTTTAGTTATCAACAAAACTATTTTGTTGTAGATCATTAAACCATTACGCTGCCTCAGAAGCCAGTCCGAAATCAGTTTCATGAGGTGCCTTTGTGCAAAAACGCTGCCTGGAAAGTCATTGCCTCATAAAAGGCAGAGAGGCAGCAAGTCAGCTGCCTAGGCTTTCGGAAGCAGCCAGTCTCATGAGAACGGCTCGTCACCCCACTGAAGAGAGGGGCGGGGTGAGCAGAGCTCATTAGCATTTAAAGGAACATGCACTAAAACGGCTTGCTGAAAACAGAGCTGATTTTGACAAGGTAAAAAGGGTGTTGTTTTACACTACCATTGAGAAATTTTAACCAAAGTATGTTATAGACTTTTCATTAAGACCCTAAAGAATCATATCAACTTGTGGAAAATGGGCATCAGATGACCCCTTTAAAAAAACGATTCATTTAGCAATGCCATTACTCAGAAATGGACAGTGCTGGGGACATTCTAAAACGCTTAACGTGAAAAACACTTAGCATGGCACATACGTGTATTAAAACTGTGTTTTTAAAAGGCCAAACTCAGTAAACACATTATTAATAAAGCATATGTACAGACAAGCAGAGTTCTTAATAAAAATGCAATGCGTTTAGTTACGCGTTAAGTGCTTTCCTCCCATAGAAAACCATTATAAGAAAAACGCTTAACGTGGCTTAATGCATTAAAACAGTGTTTTTAAAAATACCAAACTCAATAAACCTTATTAATAAATCATACTATGTACAGACAAGCAGATATGAACCCATAATAGGAACACAATGCATTTAATTAAGCATTTAGCGTTTTCCTCCCATAAAAAACATTAAAAGGAAAAAGCTTAACGTGGCCTAATGCATTAAAACAGTGTTTTTAAAAATACCAAACTCAATAAACATTATTAATAAATCATAATTGATCAATTATTAAACCACGTTAAGCGTATTCCTTATAATGATTTTCTATGGAATGCTTAATGCGTAATTAAACGTGTTGCCTTCGCATTCTGGGCTCATCTGCTTGTCTGCTTTATTAAAGGGGTCATATGATGTTGCTAAAAAGAACATTAGTTTGTGTATTTGGTGTAATGAAATGTGTTTATGTGGTTTAAGGTTAAAAAAACACATTATTTTCCACATACTGTACATTATTGTTTCTCCTCTATGCCCCGCCTTTCTGAAATGCGTCGTGACGACCCCGGGCTGGACTCCGCTTCGTCCACGGTGAAAGCCGATTCGGCGATCCACAGCGCGAAGTTGATGTGTTTCCTCAACGACCAGCACGGATCAGCTCTAGGCATGTCGAAGTTTTATGCACCAAGAGCTTGTAACACTCCAAAGAGAAAGGAAAAATTGAAATCGCATCATATGACCCCTTTAATAATGTGTTTACTGAGTTTTTTCTTTTAAAAACACTGTTTTAATGCATTAAGCCACGTTAAGCATTTTTCACATTGTGTTTTAGAATGTCCCCAGTGCAGCCAATTTCAGAAATTTTGTAACTTTCTCACTTTTGCTGCGACGAATTTGTCCGCCATGTTTGTTCCGATAGGGTTCGGATTTCACAGCACATTTGGACCTAGTGATGTTACGTTTGAAGAGAAAAAAACAGCACATTTTACATTAAAGCAATGTACCAGATTGATTAGTTTTTGCCAAAAGCACGTAATTTATGACGCCCGAAGCTTTGTTTGCTTAAAAATGACGTAACTGCTTATTTAGTATCTGATTCAATAGCAGCTAATCACGCCAGTTTTCCCTACTCTAATGCATTCTAATGTGTTTTTTGTTTTTTGTTATTGAAGCTAGTGATGATTGCAATAGGCACATATAGGCAGATAACAGATTTAATTTATGTTTCATTTAACATGGTGTACTGGCACCAAGTAAAAAAAGGTTATTATTTCTATTAGCTATAGCTATTATTTCTCTAAAATGAAATAAAGAACAAGTTGCATAATCAAAAGTAAAACAGCAGCTCTCCATCCTTGCACCATTGAAGGCACCATTGCTGCACAATTATATGTTTTCCTTGATTAAAAAACATCACATTTTGCCAGGTTATTTTTTCAGTTTCATAAATTTAATAAAGCAATGAAGCTCTCCAATGGTTCCTGTCTAAGTACCCTGCCAGTTGAGAGTCACTGCACTGGGCAACTTATCTTTTGCTTTGTGAACTGAAACTAAATTATCCAAATTTGTGTCTAGACATTTTTATTATACTCTGTAGTGCTATAAAATCATCAGTATAATGAACTGCTCAAAGTAAGTGAAACGGACAGATTTTAATTTCATTCCCATTGTGCAATATGGTGTTAAAGGTTAATGTTCTTTTTGTTATGCATATGTTGGGTCAAATCTCAAGCAGTTTTTTTTTTCTAGTACTTGTCCTACTAAGTGGCCATGAAACTGTAGACTTCCAGTCCAACTGTTACACGTTACCATTCAAGACGTGGCAGCCAAATGCCTCAAAAACCACTAAATGCCCCTCTGAAAGCAAAGTTATTCAGAGGTCTGCAGTAATCAAGCCATGAACCTTTCATCAGCAGCTTTTCACATCATCTCACACCTGCTATATCTCCGAATCTGTTGTGACTCAGGTCGAGGTGCTGAAGTTTCCGGTTGCTGATCAGAGCTGGGGACAGGTGTCTGGCCGCTCGCTCGTCCAGATGGTTCCCGGAGAGGTTGAGAGAGAATAGGGTAGAGTTTTCCAACAGCATGCTGGACAGAGCCCTGGCTCCGTATTCACCCATCCGGTTTTCAGACAAATCAATTTCTGGGAAGTAAAAACATAGGTTTTACAGTTCATATCTTGAGGGAGTGCTGCAAAACCAACCGTATCAACCACACCAAATCAACCAAAATGCACAGTGAATGTTGCTAAACTGTGCATTAAAACTGTGAACTGTGAAACTGTTGTATTAAAATTGTTTTTAATTGGATAATATCTATTACATTTTCACCAGCAGACTCTAGACATTTGAACCTCATTGTATGTGCTGAGATATCACAATGTAGGACAGCAACAATTAGATATGACAAACTTTGATGTAGGCTTGACAAAGCTGTTGTCTGAAAGTTTAAAATAACTTTTGAAGTTTGAAGGTTTTACACAGAGAAGTCAGAGAAAGTCAATAAAATATTGCTAACATGATTTAGCACATTGATATCATATAGCTAGCATTATAACACATTGCTGGAATCACCATGTGATGTATCGCAGTCTTCATAACAATAAACAGTCTGACTTGTGATGCAGCCTGAAATTAAACCACATCACGTTGGTTTGTCTGGCCAGAGGAGAACTGCCGACTGAGCCTGATTTCTTTCCAGGTTTTTTTTTTCTCTCTCCATTTTTGTCACTGATCGAGTTTGGGTTCTTTCCCAAGTCGCCTTTGGCATGCTTAGTTGTGGACACTTCATATTTAGCAATATTATTGAATTGAGTGTGCACCCTGCTGAATAAAAAAAAACAATAAAAACCATCACAGAAATTCTAATGGTTTCCACTACAAATACCATTACAAACATTACAAACCATCAACTATTAAGCATTAAAACAATTTAAAAAATGTTTCCTGTACCTTGTTTTGGGACATATTCCATTTAGTGGCTTTTATCAAGCCACCAATAGAATAGACCCACAAGTTTCCATTAAAATCAATACAATTCCCCTTACAAACAGTAAAACCATTACAAATTCTGTAATGGTTTCTATTGTTTTTTCAGCAGACATGGATGAACGTTGCTTTTTCCTATCACTTATATTGGGCACTTTTTGCATTTAAACTGGATTATTCTGACTGCTGACTTCAGCAGTCAGAATATCATGAATGTGTTGTTTCGAAAAATCATGCATGTGTTGTTTCGAGGGTATCGGTTAATTTCATGATTGCCGTTTTGACAGTGTCTGCTTGCATATTTTATTCATGTTCGGTAGCCTTATTCTCTTTAATGTAGGCTATTCGCCCCGATTTTAGCCGTATACCTGCAAAATTTATCTTATTTATAATTTATATTATTTTGTCGTCAATATTTTGTTTTAAGGAGTTAAAATGGCCCTTATCAACCTTGATTTACATATTCTATAACATTATTTTGACAGTTAAAGTTTTGGGCGGGTTTTTGTGAGCTTTAGGCTGGAAATCGTCCATCCAATCTGGCAACACTGATGAGAGCTGAACTGGGCTGGATGATGACATCACTGTTTTCTATACAGGGCTGCTTTGTAGCTGAATTGATCTTCTTTCATATTTGATGATCTTTACACAGTCATTGAACTGAACTGAATCAACACTGAACAGAACCCAGCTGAAAAACATGACACTATTGTATTTTTTAGAGCTGCTTTACAGCAGAATATAAATAAAGGTTACTTGACTTGCTGGCATGTTTTAGCATGTTGCTAGCATAATTTAGCACACTGATAGCATGATTTAATGCTTTGCTAGCATCCTTTAACATGTTTCTAACACGATTTAACACGTCTAGCATGTTTCTAATATGATTTAGCACATCACTAGCACCTTTTAGCATATTTTAGCACATTGTTAGCATTTTAACATGTTGCTAGCATATACGTATATGTATATTTAAATTCCACATTCAACCATTCCAGAAATGCTGGTGTATCTGCCACCTTGGAACAGTCATCACTCACAGTAAAAATGCTTGTTTCTAGCATGTTTCTAACATGATTTAACACATTGCTTGTATGTTTTAACGCAGTTAGAGTATTACTTACATGAATTAACACATTGCTATTATTTTTCAGCATGTTTCCAGCATGATTTAGCAAGTTACTAGCATGATTTAACACACAACTCGCATCTTTTAACATCATTTAGCATAATTTAAGAAGTTGTTAGCATGTTCTTAACATGTTAACGTGTTTTAACACATTGTTAGCATTTCAAAATGTTGATAGGATGTTTCTTGTATCATTTAGCACACTAGCATGTTTTAACATGTTGCTAGCAAGTTTCTAGCATGAATTAACATTGCATAGACATTTTCAACCCACCAAAGGAAGTCTCTGGGAATTTGGGCCTGTTTGGAAATCTGATATGGAAATCAGTATGTTGGCTTAGTTATGCCACCATAAAACATCTTGCAAGATATTGCTTTGTAAAAGATTCCAGACTTGTCCAACCCCCATGTTCCTCTATAAAAAACATGACAAGACTGTCTCACAGATGAGATCAAACAGACTTTCGGACTACTAGTGAATCGCAAACAAAAGTCCAGAAAACAAGGCAGTACTGTGATGTTGTGTGTGGAACTGCAGGAAGTCACCTGTGATGTAACAATTCTCTTAGAGCATATCAGCAATGGCAGCCCCGCCTATTCCCTCCATCCAATTATCTCGCAGATTGAGCTTCAGGATGGAGGTGTTGGTTACTAAGGAAATGGCAAGAGCTTTGGTACCCTACAGAGGAAAGTTTTTAAGATGTTTATCATATCTTTTGTTATTCGTATAGAATGCAGCAGTCAGGCTCTAGAAGTAAAAATGGACCTACAGACCTACTGTGAGCTATAAGGTTGTTAATTGATGGTATATGCTTTTGTTGTAGCCATCAGTCCATATTATTCCAACTTATTATTAAATAATTCATGTTTAACAGTGAAAATTCTTAGTGAAAAATTACATTACCCATGATTCCGCAATAAAATATCCACCAATCATCCAACAGAATCACACCAGAAAAACTCTTTAGTGCCGTAAATGTAAAATATACAACATCTTTAAATCATTAGTTTTACATTTCGCCGTCATTCTTAATTTAACCGTTATTCGCAATGGTTCAGGGGAAACTGAAAAAGTTTTTCCTTTGCATTTTTGAATAGTTTTATGTACTGATGATAGCATTGTCAAAACAATCCTCATTCACATGGATCTGCAAAAACAACTAAAAACGCTGTATTATACATGCCAGGTCAGTAGATGGCGATGTCACTTATATTACGCATCTGCGTACAAACACTAACACTACTTATAGACTATCACTGAAGATGTGATATGTATGTATGTGACAACCGTTTCACAAATTTGCATTTTCAGAGTGTACATGGAGATGATATCGCGGTATCGTTTTCAAAAACTTGAACTGCTCAAAGTAAGTGAAACGGACAGATTTTAATTTCACTCCCGTTGAGCAATACGGTGTTAAAGGTTAATGTTCTTTTTGTTATGCACGTGTTGGGTCAAATCTCAAGCTGTTTTTTTCTAGTACTTGTCCTACTAAGTGGCCTTGAAGCTGTAGGCTTCTTCTAAATCAGTTTCTTTGCTCTTACCCGTGAGCCCAGCCCATAATGCATCATGTTGAGTTCACTCTGGTTCATATTTCGGAGGAAGTAGGATACTGGAATTACATTCAGCATCTTACAAGCCTCTCTGTAGCTTGACTGTCCTGTAGGGTCATATGCTCGTCTTTCATCTAGAACATAATCAGAATACCTCTCATTCTTTTGTTTGATAAAACAGCTCTTATGCACATAAATGATGCAAAATGTTATTGACAGCTGCAATCATGATACTATGTTAATTTCTCAATATATACAGACAAACTCAAAATACTAAAACCATAAAATCTGTAATCCTATAATATTCTGGTGACTGTTCTTGTCCTGTGACTGTGGCCCCTTTCAATTTACTTTCCATCTGAATTAATATTAATAATAATTATTATTTATAATGCACCTTTCTCATACTAAAGTGCAAGAAATCTTAATATAAATGCAAAAGAATAAATGTAATAATAATAATACAAAAATACACAACAAAGAACGAAAACATTGAATAACTGCTTACAAAAGCAATAAAACATCTCAAAGAGGAACCATTCATGTCTGCAGCACAAACGGTATGAGACAAGTTACGCACTAAAATTTAAAATACAAGGTTAGAGGTTTACTATTATCATTATGACTTATGAGTGAAAGCAATAGTGATGCTTTCCTTAGCAAGCACAGTTAATCAATGCACTAGAAGACAACCAATGTGCCATACTCACACATGCAACCTTTACAGCTCAAATGAGATGAACTGGTGTGACTTTATAAACCAAATAAGACAACAATGTATCGTTGTTTCTCATTGAGATGCGCAATTATCATGAATGTGGAAAATTCCCAAGCCATTCATTAAGCTATGCGGAGGCACACAGCAGTAATCTAGCAGATGGCTATCTCTAATAAACTGAATAAACAGCCATCAGAGAGATAGTGAGAGATGGATGGAGCCGTGATTTATGTATATGTAGAGGAGTGTGTAGGTGTTTCGGTATCTGCAGAACAAGCAGGTGAAAAATGAGAGAGAGAAAGAGAGAGAGACCTGTCTGAAATTACAAGCATGACTCATGGCCGTTTGCCTGTTTTATTCCCTTTTGAGTGGCAACATCATATTCTGTGCCCCTTAGCTCTTTGACACCCTCTATCAGAACGTGCATCACCCACGTCCCCACGTCGGCCCACTCTCTCTCTCTCTCTCTCTCTCTCTCTCTGCTCATATTCATACTTTCACTTTTAATAAGAACTCTCACTGTGAAATCTGTCGAGTTCCAGGTCTGTGTCAAAATCTTCGTCACTGATGACACACTCTTCCTCCTGCTGCTGTCCATCACCTGGATGGATACCTCTTCCTTCATCCACCTCGTCTTCTTCAATCGTATGATCTTCATCCTGATGGGCCATTCTTGTGCTTTGATGCTGGCTGGGCGAGCTAGACACTCTCTGAGCGGAACAACGCAGAGGATACTCTCAGAAATGAGAATTCATCAGTTCACCAGAGTTTTGCCAAATTAACCATTTAATCCCACCGGTCACAATAGTGAGCGTGAAAAAGGTTTTCATTTATAAAGCTCTAAAAACCTTACTGACTGATGTTTTAGTGCACTTCCTGCAAATATGGCAAAAAAAGGGTCTCAGTTAAATATGTGCAGTTTCACATGGTAAGTGCAAATTGTCACATGACCAGAGCAGTTTACTTCCTGTTTGCACCATGAGGTGATGATGGCTGCATCAAAGCTCCAAAACTAAAGGCTAGTAAAGTATGTTACAAATATATACAAAAAAGTAACAATTTTGAAATACGTTGATGGTTGCATTTTTTGTATTTTATCTCAGTATTCCTGTCAGTGTTGTATAAGTTTTTTTTAAGCATAATAGTAACCCTAGAATGTGATTGATTATTTCAAAGGGTTACTAATGACACATCATTTGGATATTTTCATGTCTGGAAAAAAATTGCGATTAAACGGGTTAAGAACTGAAGAATTGGCTCCATTTTAATTTCTGATTGTGAACAGGCCATCCATCCATCCATCCATCCATCCATCATTTACCTATCTATCTATCTATCTATCTATCTATCCATCCATCCATCCATCTATCGTTGTCTCTCCATCTAGCTATCTATCTATCTATCGTTGTCTCTCCATCTAGCTATCTATCTATCTATCGTTGTCTCTCCATCTAGCTATCTATCTATCTATCGTTGTCTCTCCATCTAGCTATCTATCTATCTATCGTTGTCTCTCC
>NW_015661880.1:196793-206793 GCF_001515625.1 Sinocyclocheilus rhinocerous | reverse complement strand
GAAAACTTTCAAACAAAAATTTGTCAAGCCAACATTCCATGGCTGTTTTGGCAAACTCTGCTTCTCTAGTTAAAAATTACACTTACATGAATTTCACACAATCTTACCATTCACAAGCCATTTTACTTACAATATGACATATTTCCAAGTGAAACATACTGTGAGGCATAAAAACCATAGGGAAGGACTTGCTTTTATTTATCAGGAATTTATTGGATTTTGTAAACTGGTCACATACCAGAATGAAGCCAGATGGTTTGTGGTGAGGGGTTGCAAAGTTACTGTATGTTCCCACTGGTGCTGAGATGAGCGGGCGTTTACAATTCATTCTCTGTGGGAGCTGAGCGACAGGCTCATGCGGGGGATTGACAGTGGAGCGAAGCAAGCAGTGAGAGCATCAAAAAGTTGAGAAAGCCTAAACTTTATACAATGACATGCAAAAATAAATAAATAAATAAATGTAAAAAGACAGATCGGGAGCCAATCACATTTCAATAATTTGATCAAAATGTAATGCTAGCAGGAGTTTCTGGTGGATCTTTTAAATGTTTTTAAAAGAAGTGTTTTGGGGTCACCAAGGCTGTGTTTATTTTGTTAAAATACAATAAAGACTGCAATATTGAAAATATTATTACAATTTAAAATAACTGTTTTCTGTTTGAGAATATTTTAAAGTATCAGCATCTTTACTCCAGTCTTCAGTGTCACACGATCCTTCAAAAATCATTCTAATATGCTGATTTGCACAACAAACATTTCTTATTATCAATTTTGAAAACAGTCATGCTGCTTAATATATTTGTGGAAACCAGTTTTTCCTATGTTTTTTTATAAATAGAAAGAACAGAATTTATGTTAAATATATTTTTTTTTGATCAGTTTAGTACATCCTTGCTATATTAAACATTAAAAAAATGTATTGACCTGAAACTTTTGAACAGTAGTGTATTATTTTATTCAGATTTCTGATACCATTTAGACGCTTTAATGGTGGCTAGACTGTGGTTGGGTTAAGAAACATCTATTAAATATACACTTTATGTTTATTTTAGACATTCAAAAATTAAGTTAGCATTTTTCCAACTAAAATCATGCATATTTATTGAAAATGTTCATGAACCACATTGATGACATTCACACTCCCCCTCTTTCACATCGTTGGACACGTACCAAGAGATTTGGGATGTCAGCAACCAGTGTTTAAAATATCATAGGCCAAACCCTATTCATTCCCCAACCATAAAATCTGATTGGTTGAATAGATGTGAAAAATATCTTTCTACTTGGCTAAATGGCATTAAGCCCACACACCCTCATCATGTGTTTTCTAACACACAAGCATATGAAACAGCCGGGACACTCACTTGGCCATCCACACTTCCTCTGCTGTAGAGACTCCTGGGTCTGCTGACTGGCCTGCTTGCGATTCCTCCCAAATCCTCTTCTTTTCCACCTTCATCTCTGTCATCTTCACACACCGGTGGAAGAATACTCTCTTTTGTCACCTTTTTGCCCACTACCATTCTATATACCTTGTGAGTTTGTGATTGTTTGCAAAATTAATGTTGAGAATGCTTTCATCAAACTAAATCACATTCGATTCACTCTGGTTTCCCGAGCCAGACAGGATCGATATCCTTAAAATTAAATCTATGAGAAAGCAAATCAGTGCAGTAGTGTCTCCTGTTGGCCCAGACTAACCTGCTCTGAGGGAAGGTTGTATTTGACCGACAGTCACTTTGGCTAATTGCAGAGCTGCATTTTTGGACGGCTCATCCAATGAGCCGGGGAGCCTGTACAGTGAGGGTGGGCTATTGTTCAGATCATTTGTTTTGTTGACTGGTTGCCATGGTGTCATTTCTCCTCTCATAAAGCTGCACTCAATCTGTTTCTGCTGTGAGCGGTGAGAGAGAGAAACAATTATATAAAACAAAGAACATACATCTTCTTCCCTCACTACACAATCAGTTGCTCTCTATAAAACCTTAATTAACCTGTAATTCTAAAATGACACATATATATATATATATATATATACAGTATATAGATATATATATATATATATATATATACACACACACACGTATATATCTATATATATATATATATATCTATAATACACACACACACACACACACCAACATACATAGATACATATACTTATTTTGTAATGTAATGGCAATATTACATTTATATTCATATTTAAATATTTTTTATATATATTTTAAACACACACACACACACACATAAAATACGTATTTTGTATATTATTTCTTAAATATTTCATAATAATGACCACTTACTTTCATTTACAACATATTCTTTATATCATTTATTTTTAATCTAAAATGTATGAAATATAAGTATATTTAATATTTCTTTTGCAGAGTTGTAGCACATTTGACATTTAAAAATTTTTTTTTAATAAATAATAAGATGATGTCTGATACTCTTGCATGGAAACAGTCTCTACATTGCTTCTGTTTCTCCATGAAAATTCAATAGGAAACCTAACTGACATTTCAATGAAACACACCATCATCTCCTGAGCCATGAAAGTGCAACCTCTGACCTCAAATTTTCCATTCACATATCCTTTCATGCATTACAAATGTCTTAAATAAACTTCACAGTGCATATATTTTTTTTAATTTCCTCACTTAGAAAGAATGGCAAAGAACTTCAAGTCTTGACATACAAATGTTTTTATTATTAAGTAGATGCAAAGTTCTTGCAGTATATGCATTAAAATGGCAAATGTTTCAATGTTCGAATTTCCACAATAGAAGATTCACAGCAGAAATTGATCGGAACAGTTTCTCTTAGCAGCAGCAAAGAACAAACACAAAAAGAGAAAAGAAAACCCCGTAAAACTTCTTCTCCGTCCAGTCACAGAGGAAGAACGCGATCACAACAGTTAAACAGACACAGTGCAGGTTAAGAGAAAACAGAACGGTAACATCATGCATTCAGAATAATGCTTCAGGTTCCCCCAAACTAATTAGACATCATTACAAGCAACTCAGAGGATCCATCACCATGCTAAAATGTTCCGAGAGTTGTCATGATTGAATTAGATATTTACTGATTTTAACATATGCATGTGTGTGATTCTTTTTTGCCCGACTTTTTGTCATCACAGAGTTTAAACGGTGCAAAACCCAAATGTGGGGAGGGAATCATTCAGTGTTAACAGCGTACATACAACAAGAATATTCTCCTACAGAAAGACAACAGAAAGCAAAGTCCCTCAAAATCAAATTACCTCATGTAATATTTTTCATGCCGGAGGCCACTCATAACTCAAAAGTTTTCAAAGCAAATCCGAAGCGAGCTAGGATCTGACTGAACGTACATTTCAGAAAGCAAAACAGTGACTTTTCTTAAAGGATTCATTGCCAGAAAATGGTCCTTTCAAAGCCATCACAAAGGCATTGCATGCAAAACTGAACTATGCGCCGCATTGATTTCTTGCTCGTTGTTGCAAGCGGTTACCCTTTAATACAAAACAACAACTACGACGGTTGATCCTCCATCTAAAGCAGAGATCCAGGTCTCTGTTTTGGAGTCAAAGAGAAGGGTCGTCACAGCCGTGTCTCAGAGAAACAGGGAAAAAGGGATATAGAGGACGTATAGTAAAGCAAAGCAGGTGCATCACCTCTTTCATTTTCATAAGAGTTTCAAGGACGTTTCATAAAAGAACCAACCTAGAGAGATTTTTCAGTCTCCTGAAAAGACTTTTCTTACAGTTAGCTCGAGATAAATGTGGTTTCATCTTAGTTTGATCAATCTTAAAGCCACTGTATGTAGTTTTGTGTATTTTTGTAGTATTTATACTTTAACTGTGACTTTATCTCAGTTCTGAGTTTATATCTGACAAGTTTAAAATTTGCAATTGTGAGATATAAACTCACAACACTGAGGAAAAAAAGTGTGTGAAATAATTATGAAATAAAAAGTCGCAATTACCTTTTTTTTTGTGGAAAACAAAACAAAACAGAATTGCACGATGTAAACTCAGAAATCGGAGAAAAAATGGCATAATTATGAATTATAAACTCAGTAAACTCATGTGAACTCGGAATTCTGAGATAAAATGTACAATTGCGATATATAATCTCAGAATTAACGTCAGAATTGCGAGAGGTTAACGCAGAGTTCTGAGAAAAAAAATTACGAGATATAAACTAAGAATTGTGATGTAAACCTGGAATTGCTAGAAAAAAAAAATCTGAATTCTAAGTGCATATCTCATTTGTTTTTTGTTTCCAAAAACGCAAGAAGCAAAGTCTTAATTATGCGATTACAACATTTCAATGACCTTTTTATGTATTGAGGGGTTTTTTTATTTATGAAATGGGTTTCAATACAGAACAGACGTGTGCCTTATTAGAATTCAAAAGTTATTTGCCTTATTATAAGTCCATCAGAATGATTTTGAAACTGATATTTCAAGGTAAACAACTTGCATACAGTTGCTTTAAATCCAAGCAGTCTTCTTTAAAGGGGTCATATGACGTTGCTATAAAGAACATTATTTTGTGTATTTGGTGTAATGAAATGTGTTTATGCAGTTTAAGGTTAAAAAAACACATTATTTTCCACATACTGTACATTATTGTTTTTCCTCTATGCCCCGCCTTTGGCTACTCTCCCAGGAAACAGTCCTCGTCCTCCGTAAAATGCGTTGCACACATCTGAATATTTGGGTTGATCTGTTCTGGAACAGTGTTGTAAATACAACTTAACCACTGATTTCTAGCTGTGTCCTCTTTTGGAAGACGAAACAAAGTAGTTTCGCTTTCATAACGAAACACACAGCGTCTCCACAACATGGCGGCAGCGGCAACAACAATACTACAGCGAGAATCAAAGTTACACCTTCTTTCTTTGTGTGAACATTTGGGCGGCGTTATGCAAATTATGTGTTAGAATGAGGCGTTTTAGGAGGCCGTGGACGAGTCTTAACTTTTATAAAGAATATCTCTTTGGGTTTGAGACTTTAGTGTTTGCAACTTCAGGGATCTTATCTATTCACAAACAGCTTGTAACACTCCAAAGAGAAAGGAAAACTTGAAATCGCATCATATGACCCCTTTAAAACCACAGTCATGTTTTAGTCACTGAATTAATTTCAAAATTAAGATGTTTTTAAATGGTTTATCAGAAAAAAATTATAACAAAAAGAACCAGTCTATTTTTAAATTTTAAAATTCATTCTAAATTAAGGGCTAGTTGTTAACAAAACAGTTATATAATAGCCTCAGGGGATATTTAACCATGTTACAACTCTTGAGCATGTTCAGATGCATGGAAACCAGTGTGGCGTTAATTAGCAGTGTGTGTTTCATTTAGAAGCGATAATAAACAGAGCGAGGTTTTGTACAGGTCTAACTCGTCTTCTATCTAGACATGCTGACATAAGTCAATTCATTCTCAATCGTCCACTAATCCTTTTCTCATGTAAAAACAAATATTTTAAAAATATTTTTAAAATAATAAAATAAACAACTGACATGTCTAACCATAGTGTTTTTAAGTTTGTTCGTTTCTGGCATCTTGTTTCTATTTTTAACATAATTTTATATTCACTAATAATAATAATAATAATAATAATAATAATTTATTTTTATTATTATTATATTGAATATTAAATAATATATTATAATGAAGACAAGAAAGAAGAAAATGAAGCGGAAGAAGACAAATTAATAATATAATTAATAAAATGGTTGGTTGTGACTCTTTCAAAACCAAAATTAATCAAAATGGACCAAAATGAGATCTGAACCCACTTTTAAGGCCAAGGACAGCGTGAATTGTTCCGCTTAAAAAGGTCTATGTTTGGTTCTTTTAAACAGATTCACTTTCTGTAGATACGAGCATGTCCTCACTTTTTAGCATGGATAGAGACTTGGTCTTTCATCGAAACGTGCACAATAACCTCGAGACTCACTATCCAAACCAAAAACGTCCCATCTCTTAATAGTAAAGTCAATATCTACGCATGTTGCACATGAGGAAAGCCGCTGATCTTGCTTACACTTAAAAAAAAGGCAGGCCATGTCTAAGTGCCTAAGTGCCTCTAAGCCATTAGTCAGGACAAAGCATAAAGACACATAAAAAAGTGCATTCAGAAATTCAAGTGAAAGGTAATTGTATTAATGCAGATTTTGATCATAGAGATGCACATCAAACAAGACCTAGCAAAGAAAATGAAATATTCCATTAAAAAAAAAGACGAATTTTTGAACAGACAAACTTGTCACAGTTTTCGTGAATCATGGTTGGTGTCCCATCATGCTTCTGGTTGGCTGATTAGAGCATGAGCAAAAACCAGCGAAATATGGACGGAAAATGTGACTATGAGCAAAACACCCTGTAAAAGGAAGAAAATAAAGATTAAAAGAGATACAAAGTGAGAAAGGGGGTAGAAATAGTATACATACAGTATATATATTAATTGCAATAATAATAATAAAATTACATAAAATTATGAAATGCTGAAATTATTTAAATATTTGCATAAGCATCTATTCCACAACTTATATATGCTCATAATTCATTATATTTATTTATTAAATTGATGCACTTAATTTTTCTGTTCAAAAGTTTGGGTTCAGTAATATTTTTATCGAAGAAAGAAATACATACTTTTATTCAGCTAGGATGCACTTAACTGATCAAAGTGACAGACTTTTGCTTTATAATTCATGAGCAGCAAATCAGATTATTAGAATGATTTCTGAAGGATCATGTGACACTGAAGACTGGAGTAATTATGCTGAAAAATCAGCTTTACATCACAGGAATATATTACATTTTAAAATATTATTCAAATGGAAAACAGTTATTTTAAATCATAAAAATATTTTTTTATTTCTGCTATATTTTTAATGAAATAAATGCAGCCTTGGTGAGCATAAGAGACTTTCAAAAACACTTTTTAAAACATTACCAACCCCACATTTTTGAACAGTAGTGTATTTTTCCTATTTCATGCCATTTTTCATTTTACATAAGTAAACGTGGGCTGTAATTGCGATTAATTTGATTAATTAATCTGCACATCATGTAACTAATTCCATTAAAAACAGTAAGCGATTGACAGCTCAAAAATAAACACCGTTCCTGCTTAATGTACGTAATTAAGCTCACATTTCTTTGTAACGTTATGCATTAATCGCAACATTTCATGCCGATATTTAATTATTTCATGATATATAATGTTGCCCACTATCCAACAGAGTACAAGATGACAAATGGCGAGGGACCGTGAGGTAGCTCTCGTCCTCCGACACAAGGACTTTCATCATAAAACATCAAAATAAGTGACACCTCTCAGGAACTACGGTGGCCATCCGGCAAAAGGGCCAGTTAAGCGTGCACTACGGTTAAAGCACTTCTGTCCCTCCCTCCACTCTCACAGCGAGTGTGCGATGAACAAGCTCTTATCTGTGAGAGCACAAACAGAGAATAGCACAGCCACTCTCTTTTCACTAATCCTGTTACGCTGCAGCCTCTTCTCAGCCTCCGTCTCTATGGTTACGGCTGGCATTCAGTGATGCTGGTCCAGAGGCTGTATCTACAGTAATCTACACGGCACAAGGTCCTCCTACAAGCGCGGATAACCCAAGGCGACTCAAGGTGAGAGGAGGACGGATGGAGAATAAGCAAACAGGACTTACTCATCCGTGTCTTTCTTGCTCTCTTCGATGTATGCAATAGACTCCGACCTTAGACGGTTGGTGACCTCGTAAGTGCGCAGGGTTACACCGAAGATGTCCTCATGGTATCGATTCTCATCCTTCAACGAGAAAGAGGAGAAAACCGTTTGGAAAAAGTAACTGGAACTTCTCAGTTGACCTCGTACTTGATTTTGTTATGCACACAAAGAATCAGTTTTAAATAAATGACCTAATGGAGTCACTAAATACAATATAAACACCTTTCATGTTTAATGTACGTAATTAAGGTCACATTTCATTGTAACATTATGCATTCATTGCAACATTTCATGATACTATTTAATTATCTCGTTATATATTTATTTATTCAGTATTGCCCACTATCCAACAGAGTACCAGATGACACATGGCGAGGGACCGTGAGGTAGCTCTCGTCCTCCAACACAAGGACTTTCATCATAAAACATCAAAATAAGTGACACCTCTCAGGAACTACGGTGGCCATCCGGCAAAAGGGCCAGTTAAGCGTGCACTACGGTTAAAGCACTTCTGTCCCTCCCTCCACTCTCACAGCGAGTGTGCGATGAACAAGCTCTTATCTGTGAGAGCACAAACAGAGAATAGCACAGCCACTCTCTTCTCACTAATCCTGTTACGCTGCAGCCTCTTCTCAGCCTCCGTCTCTATGGTTACGGCTGGCATTCAGTGATGCTGGTCCAGAGGCTGTATCTACAGTAATCTACACGGCACAAGGTCCTCCTACAAGCGCGGATAACCCAAGGCGACTCAAGGTGAGAGGAGGACGGATGGAGAATAAGCAAACAGGACTTACTCATCCGTGTCTTTCTTGCTCTCTTCGATGTATGCAATAGACTCCGACCTTAGACGGTTGGTGACCTCGTAAGTGCGCAGGGTTACACCGAAGATGTCCTCATGGTATCGATTCTCATCCTTCAACGAGAAAGAGGAGAAAACCGTTTGGAAAAAGTAACTGGAACTTCTCAGTTGACCTCGTACTTGATTTTGTTATGCACACAAAGAATCAGTTTTAAATAAATGACCTAATGGAGTCACTAAATACAATATAAAGTTTGGGAAAAAAGAGGGATGGAACCCTTAGTTTTTTTGATAAATTGTCATTTAATCAAAAATGTAAAAAATAAAATATAAAAATACAATTTAATTTCTTCAAAAAAATTATATATAAAACCAAACTATAAAATTAAAATAAATAAATTAACAAAACAAAACTAGAACTTCTCAGTTTTAAATAAATGACTGAAAAGCAACACTAACTACAGTTTGGAAAAAAAAAAGTGAGACCCAGCCCTTAGTTTTGATGATAAATTATCACTTAATAATAAAGAATAATAATTAAAAATAATTAACGAGTAAATAAAAAAAGAAATAAAGTAAGTGGAACCTGGAACTTCTCAGATGGCCTTGTACATGATTTACCTTTGCATATGAAGAGCCAGTTTTAAATAAACGGCCAAAAAGCATTAACTACAGTATGAAGTTTGGAAAAAAGTGGGATCTAACCCTTAGTTTGCTGATATAGAAGCCGGCATCTTCCAGAGACATGTTTCCATGCAGTTTAAAGATCTGCTGGACTGTTTTCAGTACGTCTCCGGCCATGGTGACGTCTCCACAGACGTAGATATGTCCTCCTTCTTCTCGCAGATATTTGTACACTGTTTCAGACAGCTGCTCGCGAAGCACATCCTGGACGTATTTCTGAGAGGACAAGATTGTGAGGTAAAAGACTAAATAGATGTCTGTGAGCCACATGGCATGGTTCCACTGTTATTTGATCAGTCAGAAATGCTTTGCCTTGCTTGCTGAATTTAAAAAACAAAAAATTTTGAAAATCAAAGACTTTCTTCACAAAGGTCCATTTTTCATTTTCCCATTAATCTCTATGATTCACTTGAGCAGCTAGCTAAACCCTCACTAATGCTGGATTATAAATGGATTTGAAATATCCACACTAATATTTGCCAAGGCATCATATTCTAACCTTTGGTCTCCCAGGCTCTCTGGAGTATGCGGTGTAAAGCTCTTTAAACACTTCCTTGTTCTTGGCCTGGATGGTCTCTTCCTTGTAAATGTGGTCAATCTGTGACTGCCGACAACCGAAAACCAAGATCATGGGGCATGCCTTGATTCCTGATTTAAAAAAAACATGCCAAAATTAAGATTAAACTCAATGACAATTGCCAAAATATATTAGTGAAAGTGTAAGTACATGTAATTTTTTAAATTATATACAAATTATTATTATTGTAAAAATAGTATTATATATATATATA
>NW_015661880.1:193125-196750 GCF_001515625.1 Sinocyclocheilus rhinocerous | reverse complement strand
TTTAAAAAAAAAAATTTCTAGCAAACATTGCTGTAATGTTACTGGATAAGATAAACGAATCAAACAATTATTAACCTTTCTCAGACCTGGGCATTTAAATGAATCATTTAAATATGAATTTGTAAATTCAAGCAATTACAAGAATCAACAAAATAAAAGCTTAGATGGATATCTTAAAAAGTGATGAAATGTCACTGAATTTGAAAAATCTAATAAATCAAAGAATGCTAGACCTTTCTCAGAACTGGACATTTAAATGAATCATTTAAATTTGAGTTTCAAGTAAGTTTCAAGCAAATAAATTACATAAAATGAAAACTTTAGATGGATGGATACATAAATTTTTTATTACTCTACAAAAACACTTATAAATGCATTGATAAATTAGTAAATTGTTTAAACAAATTACACTTTCCTTTCTCAGAACTGTACATTTAAATGCACAATTTAAAATCAGAAGCAACCAAAAGCCTACCCTTGTTTTCAATATCATACAGTCTCTGTTGCCAGAAGCTTCTGAATGGAGCAATTCCAGTGCCTGGACCAACCAGAATACACGGAACCTGGTTGTCTTTTGGCATACGGAACGTTGGAGCCCTGAAACAGATAATACATCCTTTGATTTCATCAAATCCACAAGAAAACATCCATCAGTGGACATATTTGAGAAGTATATAAATGATTTACCCTCTGACAAAGCATGGCACCGCATCGCCTTCTTCCAAGCTATTGAGCCAGGAGGAACACACTCCGTGGTGCACAGGACCTTCTCCATCTAGCCGGAAAAAAACACATAATCCTTTAATCTGACACCCTGTGACACCGATCTAACGCCTAGCAATTTAGGACTGCGCAGGGCTGACATCACTTGCTTCAAATGGAAAGAAATTGCTATATTTTAGCCGCCAATTACGCCATTATGCACATAATTACATGTTTACAATGCATGTAAAATGTGTGAGAGATTAGATCACAGTTTCTCTTTCGTGCATGTTAACTAGAAAGGCTTAACAGCAAATGAGCAGATCTAGAATTAATTTGATCATTTAATTTTCATGTAGTCCCTATCTTTAAAATAAATGAGCAGCTATTAGATGAACAGTCAGAATCAGACTACTACCACGGACAACCAGCCCAGTTTCTCTTCTGACAATACAGATTAGGCACTTCAGTCAAATTGCTAATTAAGTTCATAGTCTCTTATTAAGCACCCAATTATTCACACCATACCACTGTGGGGGAAATTTGAGTTTTCAGGCCGTATGTCATTGTAACTGTTGAAAGTGAGAGGCTGTTTAGCGTGACTCTCACGGTTTGAGACGAGTGACAGAGAAGCACTTGAAACGTTTTTAACACTTTGAAGTGGATTGCATTGGTTAAACATAGCATCAGGTCTTGTTTACACCTGCTTTGAACATCTGGTGTTGAAGTGATAGGCAGAGATGCATTACCGTTAACACCTGGTACAAACAGCATCTCAAACATGTCTCCGGTGACCATTACCAGTCACTAGATATTGTCAAAGAGAAGGTTTCTGAAATAAAGACTTCTTACATCACTTACTACATCAGTCAATCTCTGCATATTGATCAAGCAAAATAAAGCAAAATGAAGCAAAAAATACTATTGTTTCTTAAGCCCAAAACACACTGCACGATTTTAGCAATCCTATAAGATCACTGCATGTCACACTGTGCGACATGGATCTAATAAACTTGGCTACGACGTGTGTAGACTATACGATGATGACACATATTGACTCGCACGTTACTATAGAAAAATAAACGTCATCAAAAAGAGCATGATAAATCACACTTTAGCAGTTGTATTTTTTATGTGTGCTGAAAAAAAAGTGGTGAAAGAGGAAGGGATAAGAGCTTGCGGTAAGCAGTTTTATGTTTTAGCACAATGTCGCGTTAATTTCATGTGGATTTTTATTGGATGGTCAGTGAACGTGGAACGTACCAGCAAACACACTTTGCAATGATCATTCTGTATCATAGGCTAACTTTGGTCGCAAGACCGTGACAACGACCGTCTTTGAACCGCTCTCACTGAACGACACAGGAGCACCGATTAGAGCCACGATTACAGAAATCGCCACGATTGTTTCACGATGCCAATATTTCGTCTGGGACAGCTGAAAATCATGCAGTGTGTTTAGGGCTTTATGCTCACCAAGATTACATTTATTTGATTAAAATTCAGTAACAGCAGTAAGTATTATTACGATCACTGTTTTCTATTTTAATATATTTTTAAACATGTTATTTTGCAAATTTTTCAGCATCATTACTCCAGTCTTCAGTGTCACATGATCCCACAGAAATAATTCTAATATGTTTATTTGCAAAAAAAAAAAATGTATTATTTGTTGAAAGCAGTTGTGCTGATTAATGTCTGTGAAAACGTGATGCATTTTGTTCAGGATTCTTAGATGCAATTCTTAGGTTCTTAGAAAGTTCAAAATGACAGCATTTATTCGAAAGAACATCTGAAGTCTTTTGTAATAAATGTCTTTGTCACTTTTGAAGTGTAAATCTGTCTTTGATGAAAATAAAGTATGAATTAAAAAAAAAAAATCACCCCACACTTTTGAATGGCAGTGTATATTATTAATATCAGTTTTATTTTTGTTGAAATATGAGATGTATTCAATTTAAAAAAACAAGAAACTAAAATATTTTTTCTGTATATATTTGTTTTAGATTTCATAAAGTTTATTACTATCAATTCTGTTAGAAGTGATATGTTTATTTACAAACTTACTATAAACATAAATTACCCTAATGTACATTACTGATGACAAAAATGAGAAGAAAAAAATCATATGCAAAATATAATCATATGATGTGTCATGCAGAGACTTATGGGAATGTCCTTTTGCTGTATATATTTACACATATACAGTTTTTTACCATATATGGTGTAAGGTAACTTAAGTTAACAATTAACAGGTTTTTAGCATCTTTACAGTCTTTCTGTAAAAATTCTAAGAATTATAGGTCAAGGTAATTTTTATTTATATAGCACCTTTAAACAACATTAATGCTGACCACGGTGCTTCACAGTAACACAATACAATGATAAAAAAATAAAAATACAAAGTTTAAAAATTAAATCAACAATTTAACCCATAAAACCGAATAAAAATCAGGAATAAGAATTTATCTCACTAAAACCAACATATCCAACAATTATAAATAGGCCTGAGAAAAGGGATACGTTTTCAATGATGATTTAAAGGGATAGTTCACCCAAAAATGAAAATTTGATGTTTATCTGCTTACCCCCAGGGCATGGAAGATGTAGGTGACTTTCTTTCTTCAGTAGAACACAAAAGAAAGATTTTTAACACAAACCGTTGCAGTCTGTCAGTCTTATAATGGAAGTGAATGGGAATCACGGCTTTGAGAGTAAAAAAAAACATACACAAACAAAACCAAATTAAACCCTGCGGCTCGTGACGATACATTGATGTGTAAAGACACGAAACGATTGGTCTGTGCAAGAAACTGAACAGTATTTACATCGTTTTTTTACCTCTGATTCACCGCAATGTCCGAACTGTCTGAACTGTCCTGAGCGCGTCCTCGACAGCCGGCACGTGACGCGTCTTCTTCTT
>NW_015661880.1:189112-192219 GCF_001515625.1 Sinocyclocheilus rhinocerous | reverse complement strand
GAAAAAAAATTAACTTAAATGATTTTAGCAAATGGCTGCAATATAACAAAGAGTGAAAAATATAAGGGGGTCTGATCAGAGGTAAAAAACTATATAAATACTGTTCAGTTTCTTGCACAGACCGATCGTTTCGTGTCTTTACACATCAATGTATCGTCACGAGCCGCAGGGTTTAATTTGGTTTTGTTTGTGTATGTTTTTTTTTACTCTCAAAGCCGTGATTCCCATTCACTTCCATTATATGACTGACAGACTGCAACGGTTTGAGTTAAAAATCTTCGTTTGTGTTCTACTGAAGAAACAAAGTCACCTACATCTTGGATGCCCTGAGGGTAAGCAGATAAACATCAAATTTTCATTTTTGGGTGAACTATCCCTTTAAATGCAGATAAAGAAGATGATAACCTAACCTAACCTTATAAAGCTCGTATGTAGCTTATGATATAAAGCTCATATGTAAATGAAACATAACTAAGAGTTCAATTAAGAGCTGAGCAATGAAAGCGATGAAAGAGCAATGCCTTAGCAATCTGCTGTTTTCTTTACCTCTGGGCCGATAGGACACCACCGCCACAGTGAGGTGTATCTCTCCTGGATGGAGGTCTGGAGAGGAGCTGATGGAGTAGTATCGTGGCTGTAGGAGGGGCAGCTGGGTCAAGAGAAGGGTGGAGGGGATCTGGAGGGATGGGAACTCCTCCAACACCTCCACTATGGTAGTGTTATTGTGCCACTTCCACTCCTCATACTCCTGCAAACCCTGAGGAGACACAGAATGAAGCATATAACATCATCATGACGTTCCCAGTAGCTCTGGTTTGGCACATGAGCTCGGGATGAATGGCAATCGCTCAAAACATTCTGCAAGCACCTTGTGCCGTGAACTGACAGTAAGAAGCGAGCGAGTAAAAAAACCTGTCAACACAATAATTTGCGTAATTGTGTTAGTCACGTGAACGTAAAAAGGAGCCAGAAAGGTCTTTTCAGATCTCTCCTTAAAGAGAAAATTCTGTCACCGTTGACTCACCATTATGCACCTCCATTTTTTTAATTTTATGTCCAGGCTGTTCTCTCTCATACAACAAAGTAGAGCTTTACTAGAGCTGTCAATCTACAAAAAGGGTCAAAAAACGTCAGTTTATACTTCCTTTTTCTGATCCTTTTTTAACCATATCAGACTATTTGCTCTGTTTTCTGACTTTCAACTATAACTTCAAGAAAAACAAAACACTACTTTATTGTTTTTGACAATGCATCTTTGAATTTATGAATTTTAGTTTCCTGAAAAACCTGAACATTATAATTATAACTAAATGATACACAGAAAACTCAATGGCAAGGACCTTTATGGTTGTAAATCTGAAAAGCTGATGAAAATGAATTTTAGAAATGAGTAGTTTTATTCAGCGAGGACACTAAATTGATCAAAAGTGACAGCAAAGACATTTATAATTTTACAAAATATTTCCATTTCAAATAAATGCTGTTCTTTTAAACTCCTAACCCTAACCCTAAATAAAGAATCCTGAAATAAAAAATGTATCACAGTATCCATAAAAATATTAACTGTTTTCAATGATTATAATAATAACAACAAAAGCAATCTGTCTAGAACAAATCAGCATAACGGAACAGTTTCGGAAGACTGGAGCAATGACTGCTGAAAATTCAGCTTGGTCATCACATAAATACATTTAAATTGAAAATATATTCAAATAGAAAAAATGTTCCTTTAAATCGTAATAATATTTTACTGTTTTGCAGCCTTGGTGAGCATAAGAGACTTCTTTTAAAAACAAAACATTAAAAAAAACTTACCGAACCCAAACTTTTAAACGGTAATCCAAACAAGTGCTTAAAATATACAAAATGATCATTTTAAACAAGCAGAGAGAACCTGTGGGAAGTTGCCATCCTCACTGATGTGAACTCAGCTGAAAGAAAGTCTGCAAAGAATGTGTCAATGTCCCTGTGTCTTTCTCCTCTAGTTCACGCCATTCCTTCATCAGAATCATTTGAACCAGAAAGGATGACTCACTAACTAAGCAGACATTTTTAGCAACATTACGAAAAATTGCACTGAGTGTTTCAGTGGGAGGCAATGAAAGAGAAATATTTCCATGTCTCGGTGTTGACACTGAGAAGCTCATGTGAGAGCGCAAAACAGGCATGGGAGGGGGAAAAAAGGAAGTAAGGAGGAGGGGGTTGATTTTCAGAGCTAATAAGTTATCAAACTGAGACAATTACTGCCGATTTGAGGCGGAAAAGCCAGGGATGCATGTGGCGACGTGACGCCTTTTGTCTTATATAGAAGAGGTGGGTGGAAATGGGTCTTAGATCATTACTGAGCTTTAGCACGGCTTGTATTGATGCAAGTAAATGTCTTACATGATAATTAGGGAAATGCATGAGTGTGTGCAGTTATTCAGTGTTTTCTTACCTTGCTGAGCACCTCTAGTCTCTTTTTCTGTTTCTCATTAGTCGCTAGAGGAGCAAACTGTTGCAGTAGCAGGGGACTTGGAGGGGTGGTTATGTCCAGGAAGTATTTGAAAGCCTGATAGATGGTACAGGGCGGAATACGACTCTCGTCCGTCCAGTTACTTATCACACCTGCAGAAGATAAAGAGCTTCTGATTGGTTAAGAATGCAGATATGAACTAGATTTTTCGGTTTAATCCTGATTGAACCAGTGATTTACTCATGTTTTGACTAGCAGCAGATATAGCTGAGGTCAAAAGTTTACATCCCCCTTTCAGAATCTGCAAAATGTTAATTATTTTACCAAAATAAGAGGGATCATACAAAATGCATGTTATTGTTTATTTAGTACTGACCTGAATAAGATATTTCACATAAAACATGTTTACATATAGTCCACAAAAGAAAATAATAGTTGAATTTATAAAAATTCTTAATATTGTGTTGTTACCTGAATTATCCACACACAGCTGTGTTTTTTGTTTAGTTATAGTTGTTCGTGAGTCCCTTGTTTGTCCTGAACAGTTAAACTGCCTGCTGTTCTTCAGAAAAATCCTTCAGGTCCCACAAATTCTTTTGGTTTTCCATCATTTTTGTGTATTTGGACCCTTTCCAACAATGACTGTATGATT
>NW_015661880.1:165515-188114 GCF_001515625.1 Sinocyclocheilus rhinocerous | reverse complement strand
AAAATAATAGTTGAATTTATAAAAATTCTTAATATTGTGTTGTTACCTGAATTATCCACACACAGCTGTGTTTTTTGTTTAGTTATAGTTGTTCGTGAGTCCCTTGTTTGTCCTGAACAGTTAAACTGCCTGCTGTTCTTCAGAAAAATCCTTCAGGTCCCACAAATTCTTTTGGTTTTCCATCATTTTTGTGTATTTGGACCCTTTCCAACAATGACTGTATGATTCTGAGATCCATCTTTTTACACTGAGGACAACTGAGGGAATCATATGCAGGGGGGGGGTTTGAAAACTTTTTTTGAATTTGAAGATCAGGGTTAATTTAACTTATTTTGTTTTCTGGGAAACATGTAACTAACTTCTGTAGCCTCTGAAGGGCAGTACTAAATGAAAAAAATATGATATTTAGGCAAAATAAGACAAATTTAATGTATCTCCATTCTGTTCAAAAGGCTCTTAATGCATCATTTTTTTAAGCAACAACACAGTATTAGGAATAAAGGGGATGTAAACTTTTGAACTGGGTCATTTTTATAAATTCAACTATTATTTTCTCTTGTGGATTATACGTAAACATATTTTATGTGAAATATCTTATTCAGGTCAGTACTAAATAACCAATAACATGCATTTTGTATGATCCCTCTTATTTTGGTAAAATAATTAACATTTTGCAGATTCTGAAAGGGGGATGTAAACTTTTGACCTTAACTGTGTGTTACATGGACTTCCCTCTTCACTTTTTTTTTTTTTTTTTTGCTGTGATACCTTGAACCATCATTTTATGTTTCTCAAAGAAGCTTTCAATGAATGGTTCTTCAAAAAAGCTTTTTTTTTTCTTAGTGTGAAGAACATTTTATAATCTAAAGAACAGAATAAAGAACCTTTATTGCTTCTGTTGAAGGTTCTTCATGGAACCTTAGATGGCAATAAAGAACCATTATTTTTAAGAGTGTACTGCAAAACTTTAAATTGCTTAATGGATAGAAAATAAATTTTCGTCTTTCTTCAGTGGAAGTCCTCTTTCCCATACAATAAAAAATGAAGGCGACATGCATTGATATCAAGCTCCAAAGATGACAAAAGGAGCACAATAAAAGATGTCAATATGACATGTGCACTATAATTTAGTCATATGATATAGGTTTGTGTGAGGAAAATTCTGAAATTTACCTGAAAATCTGGCCTTTTTTCTCCCAACTCTCACTCTTACTTTTGCATATTCATACTTTAAGAACGAATGAGGTTTGCCATCATTGCTGTATAACTTGATGTGATATTCAGACATTCATGAATACAAATAAGATTTTAGAGTTATGGTGGACAATGACTTAAATTTTACCTATTTCTCTCATATTAAACTGATATATGCCTTCTGAGGACCTGAAATATAAAGTACACTACACTTGGACTGCTTTTATTGTGATTTGTTTTATCATGTGCCAAGGCACATTTTCTTTGCCATATGTATATCCCATGGAAGAAAGTAAGTCATATGTGTTTGGAACGACATGTGGATGAGTTTTTATTTTTGGGTGAACTGTACACTGATAATGTGCCCAAGGCATCTACTTTTGTTAAAATACCTCTTTTGTCCACAATAATGCAGACTTCATCTGTAAAGATTGTCAGATAAAGGGGAAAGAATTGCAGCAACCTCATTTTCCCTCTCTAAAGGTCACTGACCAGTTTTCAGTCATCCTGACATATTTCTCAACAAGGTAAGGCGAGGAATCTCACTTGAGCTAACCTTTTTAAAAGACAAGTAGGTCCTATCATTAAAACTGATAGACTGTACATGTACAGCTCTGCAAAAAGATATGCAGTGTCTTTAACACAGCAACGAAATATAAAAAGGGACATCCTACAGAACCCCCAGCAAAGAATTGCCATGACATTGTTTAAAGTATCCAGAGAGATATTTCTGAAAATATTTAGCATGACAGCATCAAAATCTGTCCCTGCGGGTGAAGTTCTGGATGCCAAAATTGTCTATTTAATCTAAATATCTCTGTCATAGATCATAATGAAGCCAAAGCAGATCAATCCTGCATTCATTCTTTGGAAACTCACAGATTAAGGGGCGGTAATATTATAATGAGATCCCTTTGCAAATCAGACGCGCTCGTTTTCTCAGACGCTTGCCGAAATAGTCTTACCAAAACAAAGTTACTGGGTTAATATTTTTCACGTTTCCTTGGTTGGTAGATGCACCGGGGACCTGATTATAGCACTTAAAACCTGGAAAAGTCCGATTTTCATGATATGTCACCTTTAAATCAAGCGATTAAGCTGTCATGTGGTTTTTAAATGGTGTGTTTTACAATTGAATAATAATTTGAATTCAGTATGTAAATGTTGCAATGAGTGCTTACATGCAGACTGCACTGATAACTATCAAGGCTCAGCTTATTATAAAAGCCTAACAATGCAAAAGAATTGCATTTACATGAGATTTGAATTTATTGTTGCATGCAAACATCAAATAAGCTGGTGAAGTTAAAGAAAAATCCTTTTTTATACATTTTTAACTGTTCAGAAAGAAACATTTACATGCATTCATATGACACATTGTCGGGTTAAGCATAATCAATACTGTAAATACATGCTCAGTGATGTTAGTGCATGGTAGTGACCAATTAGTGCAAGCTTGTTTAATCTTAAAAATAAATAATTTAATTAATTAATATATAAAATATTAAATTTATAGTATATACATTTTATAAAACTATATACTCAGTAACTGTTTTAATATAGTATCCAAGTGGAAACTATGGTTGCCATTGTCATTTTATGGTAAGTGTTACGAGTGAAAGCTAGCTCACTTTCCAGTAAATGTGACATGAGCAGCACTATGGACCAGGTTACCCTGATCCTTGGCTCATCATGAACACCAGAATACCTGATGAACACATTGTTCGGCAGACAATGGCATATCCATCCTTTGCTCTGTGTTCACAAAATCATATTTGATTGTGGGTCTGGCAGACTTGTATGGATGAAATACTAGAGGTATCACATCTCTCTTCTGACTCTTCTCCTCTGAATGTCAGCTTCAGATTATTTTTTATGTAGATGCTGTCACTTTCCATAAGATAGCAAAGCAGATGTTTGATAGAAAAGTTATTTTGGAAAGTTGCTTTTCATTTGTTGACATTTGCAAGAAATTTGTAATTTAAGCCTCTAAGATGCTTGAAGCTAGAATGTTATTTTTTTTGCGTATCATAGTATTTTTTAATATTTTGGATTAGTTTCAGATATTTGCATATTATCATGATGACGAAAATAAAACTCATAGTTACCCAACGCTGTGTTTCTTTCTTCCAAGAACTCCACTTTCACAATCTGATTGACAGGCGGTGCGTCCTCCAGTTTCTCAATAAGAGTCGTAACTAGAACTTCGTTGTTGCCAGGGAAAACGCCTAAATGGTCACCAGGCAAGTATTTCAGGCTCTCGTGGTTGTTGGCATCAAGACGCACAAATATAGTCGATCGGCTAGTAGACAGGAAGTAAGAAAACATGTTAATATGAAACAGTTGCAGTCATTCTTAAAGAGATTAAAAAAGATATTTTCCTACACAAGAGAAATTGTCCCTTTGCTAAGCTTTGCCCACGTTGGGTATTTTTGTTAGAATAGGTTGGAATGAAGTGTGACATTGCAAAGCATTTTATCTGCCATTTTTATATGTTAAATTTAAAATAGTGCTGTCGAACGATTAATCGCGATTAATCGCATCCAAAATAAAGGTTTTTGTTTACATAGCCTAATATATGTGTGTGTACTGTGTATATTTAATATGTATATATAAATACACACACATACAGTATATATTTTGAAACTATTTACATGTATATATTTATATTCATAGAATTTATGTTATATATAAATATATTTTATATGATTAAATTTTTTTTTTTTATGTAAGATTCAGTTTAGAGCCATCCAAACACACCAATCCTCCATAGACAAGCATTAGAAAATGATGGCAGATTGCTAAGGTGAATTGGTCACAAATGTTTTTAAGGCAAAACTTAATGTCAAAGACTTTAATATGAATGTAAATTGGAGAAAATTAGAAATTAGACAGAATATTAGCAAAAACATACTTCGATCTGGCACTTTGTAGGTTCTGTCTCATCAAAAATTTGGCCCCGTAAACTTTCTTCTTATGGATGTTGTAAAGCGCTGAGAGTGGACACAGAAACCAATCAACAGTTAAAACATGCTGTGTGAAATTAGACCATATTAAACATCAAATGGCAATTTAGCGGCCCTACAACTTCATTTGCTATAAAACTCACGCCCATTTCAAGATCATTTCGAGGACTTTAGATGCAATGGTAAAAAGTCTGTGATATAGGAAATCAAGCTTGAAAGCCCTAAATGCATTCTTTACACTTTAATCAATTGAATAAGGAAGTGTTTACAATCCTCTGGGTAATGCTAACACGGTGCTGAGACAATCCTTGTCAAGCTAATGAGCCACTAAAATGGCAGTCCCTTTAAGAGTCAATTGGCATGCCTCATAAACTGAGGCGATAAATTGGCCATTCACATCATTTAATTTGATAAAAGCTTATTGGCTTTCTGAAATGATGAGTCATTCCTTGATGAATGTACCTTGCGTTAGTGTCGGTGCCTCCGCCGTGTATGTCATCCGGAACTTGCTTTTCTTCCAGCTACGATCGTTGCTAATCAAGGAATCGTTCGCTTTCTCAATATTAACATTGTCGCCGACACAGAAAACGTCACATGCAGCCTGGGATAAATGGGATAAAAACTCATTTAAAAGCATTTAAAAAATAAATAAAAAGGTATATACACAGTAATTAAAACAATAAAGACATCATTAAATAGTATGCATGCAGTATATACAATGTAAATGTTTTATAGCCTTAAAAATGTCAATGAAAAAACACAATAATAATAATAAATAAGAAAAGTATAAGTGCAGTACAAGAAATATACACTAAATATATAATTTAGGCGTAAAATGTGTAAATTTAAATATGCATAATAAAAAATAAAATCCAAATTAACTGTTCTTATTTAGGTAAGAAAATATATTTAATACAGTACAACTGAATCAACCTGACTACACCAACAAGCTCTTTAAATAACAGCTTAAATTTTGCAATTATTTATTTTTGCATTCTGTTACAAAAACAAATGCTGATATTTTTTTTTCAAATATAGAATCTGTGATTATAAAGCCCCAAAAAGGGCAAAATAATTATCGTTATAGTAGTCTATTACTATTTGTGAGGTATGTTCTTGTACTCTGCACTGAAAAAAATGATTCATCGAATTTACTAAAAAATTTTAAGGAAAGTGGTTGCAATCAATTTATTTTAGCTACATTTAAATAAACAAATTTAGCCGACTAACTTTCAACATTTTGTTTATTTAAATGTAGCTAAAATAAATTGTTTGCAACCCAAAAAAAATGTAGTTAAAAGGTTAAAAAAATAATAATTCTGAAATCATATAAATTTGTGTACAGAACAACCCATAATATAAATACTTTTTGCAAATCTAAACTTGATAGCCAATATAAACCTAATTTTGATTTTAATAGGTGACAACAAATAGTTTCTACAGTGTAGTTCATTTTAAAAACAATACATGCAAACTAGTGACTGTAGCCCACTGCTCGCTTATGGCAGTACCTTGAAGACCTTCTTGGCCCATGTTCTGAAGGATTCCTCTTGGCCGCAGAGTTCATCTCCCTCTCCCATGCGCAGGATTCGTTCCCCACCGAGCTCTTCGAACAGCGTGTCCACTGCGTGGGCAAACGCACAGAAGTGTGGGTATGCCCGAGAGCCAAGGCCAAACACAGAGAATCTGCATGGGAGAAACAGAGTGTTGAAAACACTTTAAGCACATGAACACAAACAAAACGAAGCGTATTATAAGAGTGGGGTGGTTGTGGACATCAGGCCAGGGGCTGTGAGCTTTGATCCTGAAACTATGAAAACTAAACAAGGATGAAATTCAAGGCCAGAGAGGATGTTACGCATGCATACGTACAAAGCTCACAAGTCAGAGCTGATTTGCAAAAAGTGTGAAATTTCTTTTGATTGCTTCAGGATGGATTTTCTTTTCAAACTAAACTTATTTTAGATGGTTGTTCTCTGTTCTTTTGCTCTTTGTATTTTTAGTTTTCAAGAAGTTGATGAACTTCAATTTAAGCCAGAGGGACCACAAAGACACCGGGAGAAAACAAATACACAAACACACACATAGGAGAATATCAAATCAAATTCACCACAAAATCAAAAGAAAAAAAAAATACAAGAGAAAATGAGAAAACAAGTAAATATATTTTGCATAAAGAAATTAATTTTGAGAAATGTAGGCCTAATTTAAGACCATTGAGAATTTGTGCATTGCAACATTTTCCCTCACTGTAAAAACAATTATATGATCAGTAAAGCATGGCAACTTATGTTCTTACATTACTTTAACTCATCAAAATAAGTTGGACAATTTAAACTTTTTACATTTCAAATTCAACTTGATTTTTAAGTCAATTTAATGTAATTTTATTTAATGTACAGTATATTTAAGAATTTAAGGCAGCAACTAAACGTAAATTTTTGAGTTATTTTGAATAATTTTTACAGTGGTTATTTATTTGTTTATTGTTTGTTTGTTTGTCATTGAAATCATGTATCTATTTAAGCCATTTTAAGCCTTTTTGCATTAAAAAAGTTTTTGAATTGTGGCATAATTTGTCAAAAAAAAAAAAAAAAGTTTATTATTGACTGAAATCCAGAGGGATCACACAGACACTGGAAGAAACCAAAGAGAAGAAAATTATAGGAGAAAATTATAAAAACAAGTTCAAGTCACCACAAAATCAAAAGAAAAAAATTACAAGAGACAATAAGAAAACAAGTAAAACTATTTTCCATAAAGAAAATTAATTTTAATTAAATTTAGGTCTGCTTTAGGACCATTAAGAATTTTTGCACTGCAAAAACATTTTGCCTGAATTACTGTAATGTAATTTTATTTATTTATTGTTCAATTATTGAAATCAGTCATCAATTAAAGCCAGTACAATACAAATTCACATAATAAATAAATTATTTCTTAAATACAATTTTTTTTTTTTATATAATATTATATGCAATATCATTTATTTTAATAAAGTAAATTTCATATATAATTTTATATATGAGAATCTGGGAGGAAATATGCTTATGCTTTGTGCTTTTTTAATGCAAAAACATTTTGAATTGTGGCGTAATTAATCAAACGACTTTTTGGCATGATTTTGATTTTTTCCTTCTTTTGATTTTGAGGTGAATTAACCCAGACATGTTTTTAAAATGTTGAATATTTTCTCCAAATACAGGCAGTACAGTACCTGAGATTAGCAAGTGGTCCAGTGCTCTCAAAGTTGGCTTTGGATTCAGGTTCGTCGCTGGAGGATTTGCGGGTATCAGAATATGAAGAGACGCTGTTAAAACGCACCTTGTACGTCCTGAGGGACAGAAAGAGAGAGAGATTTTTTTGTGTGTGTGTTTATGTGAATGGTTCCAGCATAAAGAAGAGAGAAGAAATGCATGTTACGTGTTAATGTGTGTGCCTGTTGCATATATGTTAGACTTAGTAGTAGGTGTGTGAACTGAAACACTGAAAAAAATTAATTATGGGAAAGCAGATGGGTGGGAGGACGAGAAGAAAATCACTCGCTCGGGTCTCCACTCGCGCACACACTCACTTTCGGTCTTCTACGCTGGTGGTGGGATGTCTCATCTCCATCAGTGCCGCACCAAATTTCTGTAGAGTGAAAAAGGGGAGAAAGAAAAACAGGAGAGAAGTTACTGGCCCTTCCCACGCATGTTCTCAATCACAAATTCAACCAGGACCTGCCAGCATAATGCAGGTTCTCCATTGTACAGTATATGTGTGAAGTCCTTTATCATCATGATGAGAACATTCTAAGTGTTGACAATTTGATTCAAAGCAAAACAAAATGATTGATGTGCTCATTGAAATACTAGCGCGCTAAAGCAAACTTCTACTTTAATAACTCACCTCTCCGTTCTCAGGAGGGTCCCCATTGCCGAACGTACTTGTCACCACTAACACAAGTGTCTCGTGTTCCAAGTCGACGGTGTCATATTCATCCATGGACATCACCTGCAGGATCAAATAATATAGCATAATACATATGACAACTCTCTTGTGCTGCTACATCTACATGATTTTATAACCTCAGTACAAACATCATCCATCTAAATAGTTGTATCAGTCCTATTGTTGTTGTTTATTAGTTTATTGTCGTTTTTATGCCATTTTTTTTAATTTAGACATAAGAGAGAGGAGACAGTGGGGAGAGTCAGGGAATGTGACTGTGACGTACACTTCATTCAAATCACAAACCCTAAGTATTACACTGGTCAGTTTGAACTATGACAACTGAATAAGGGACCCAAGCCTTGTCTATCACTCAGAATATTGCACTTGTGGATGGACTTTCTTGACTTGGGCCAGTAAGCAACCACCTAAAACATTCAAGGATCACAGTGGCCACTTTTGCACCAGCAAGCATGTAATCTAGTTATTTGCACTGTTTGTGAAAACATATATAACGCTTCATCCACTAGACATGGCCATTTTGATGTGATTGGTTTTTCTGTCTCATTTCTAGGCCAGGAGCAAAAGTTTGGATATTAGATCAGCGTTTGGAGAGATTTTAGGCAATGTTTTCGAGAGTGAAAAACCACACAATGTGCATCAAGAATGGGAGGCACGTTATCTCTTGATCCTAACGTACCGCCAAAAGGGGTGTAGAGGAATTTGAACAGTTCGTACGGCGCCTAACGAGCAGCTAATGCGCCATGATACAATTAACAGAAAAGACGCATCAGTGCGGGTGGCAGGGCAAACGCCTTCAGGACATGAGGAGAGAGAGAGAAGCGGTATATCTGCGTCATCTGCATGTAAATCACGTAATAACAAGTGCACATGAACGAGATTGATTATTCTGCTAGATTATAAAAATAACTTTGCATTTAACTGCTATCCCAAGGCAAAATACATGTTCAACTTTTATACATCACATAGCTTTGAGTGTAATGGGATCTTATCTTAACCTACAGCTCGATGCCTGCGCGAGTTGATTCTTGGAATTTGATGGTATTGGAGGAAAAGTAATTGTGGCAAAAGACGCATCTGTGTAAGCCATCGCATAGCACGCCCTGGTGTGAAAGTAGCTTTCTCACTCTGCAATCTACAGTCTTGAATTGAAAGGGAGATTTTGTTGTGAAACTAAGGGGATACATGTGTCTTACGTCAATATTCTTTGTCATTTTGTTTACATCAATGTTTACGTGCAAATCCACTGAAGGCATTCATTGGGGATGAATAGAAGATGGGAAGGGTTTTAAGAATCACGCACAGATGTCAATCTATTATGTGCGGTTTAAGAACAATGGGCTTACCTTGGCATCAAATGCATGCTTGAAAATCTCACAGAGCGTTTTTGCATAGTCCTGCGACTTCCCAGTTTCTGTGGCGAACAAGATGGTGGCTTTGACTCTCTTGGCCATGGCTTGTCCCATGAGTTTGGCGGAGAATTTCACAGCCCTGCAAGTTGCACACAAACATGTCAGATGCAAGAAGAGTTGCTGCAATAAATGGATGAACTTCACAGTTATTGAACTGAACACTGAACTGCCTTGAGATGAATAATGACACTACAGGGTATCGGCAGAGTTTTTAAAATCAAATTTAAGGCTTTTTAAGATCTTTTTTTTTTATTCATAAACTGTTACAAGCTCAAAAAATATCATGCACCTTAGAATATTATACTTTATGAAACAGGCACACATTCAACTGAAAAACAGGGTAACTGCAAGTTTAAAAATTCAAGAAATGTTTTATTCAATATATACATATGTACTGATGTTGGTTCATTTACCAATATATCAATACACACGTCGAGTGATATTAGATTTCGCTGATATAATAATGATGTGTGGAAAGAGAGATTACAGATTATTGTGCTGATACTAATAAAACCTATATACTGAATATGCTAAAGCTCTCATTCTTCACAAAAATGTACATCTAATAAAATCCAGATACAGTTTATTGTGTATATAAATGCCCATAATAACAAGGGGAAAGTAGACATAATGTCAGACTTTTAATTATAAATGTCACGTTACGCTGTTGAGGGAACACGCTGGAGGCACAAGTAAATGAGAACAGTCTTTAATCAAGGAAACACAGAGGATAATCCATCGTGTATCGACGGGTGACAGTGGAGGCAAGGGAGCTAGGAGCCGCGGAGGAGCCGCTGGGTCTACGTGCCGAGGCGCAGTCCGGGCCTCGGAGGCTGGGAGGCGGAGGTGAGGGATTCTCCAGCCATGGCGACGCTGGAGGATGGCAGACCCGCGGCGCTCGCACCGTATAGATGGTGGGCTGAGGGCGAGCAGAGGGGCTGCCAGACGACAGTGGTGGAGGAGGCAGGAGCGGGCGGGGCAGAGGGGCTGCCAGACGACAGCGGTGGAGGAGGCAGGAGCGGGGGGGTGTGTGGGCATTCATGAGCCTCCGGGCTCTCAGGGCTGCCCTCGGGGTTCAGAGCCCACTCCTGGCTGGACTGGGAAACGGGAGTCCCCTCAGGGCTGGATGGGACCAGCGGGGACGAAGGAGAGAGGATAGGGGGCAAGTCGACCTCCAGATCTGTTTCCCAGCCTATCAAGTCCCCTTCTAAGTCCAGCAGTCCCAGCTGTATCATTAGCTCACCCTCGGTGCAGGGGTGGAGCTCCACTCCGCGCTCTCACCATCCACGGCTTTCTCCCTCGCGATGGGCGTTGCAGCCAGCTCACGCACCTGGTCTGATGGCTTGGGCTTTACTTGCAGGGCGATCCTCCGATCAGTCGCTCGGCATTGCGCTGGCTCGTAGATCGCGTAGGGAATTGGCTCTCCGTCATTGGTGGGCTCGGGCTGATGCTCTGCACAGCGGGGAGATGGTGGGCTGGGCTCTGGGTCCAGAGTGGATCTGGTGAGATCATCCTCGGGAGTGACGGTGAGAGGCGATCCGGTTCTCGCCAGAATCCACTCCACAAACGCGGTGAAATCTGCTCGAGGACCATCTTCGGACGACGGCGCTCTGCACGCGGTGTTTAAACTAAGCTTGTCGTCCGGGTAACTGGTGATGTTAGCTAGCAGCTGGAACAGTCTAGTATGGTCCTCGAGCGATCGCTCCCCCTGCTCCAGCAGGAGGAGGAGGAACTCCAGGCGGACGAGGGGATACATAAGGGCACACAACGGAAAAAAAAGACAGAGAAAAACGAGAAAACAAACGGAGGGGAAAACACGGAGGTAACTGTGTTGGTCAGTAATTCTGTCACGTTACGCTGTTGAGGGAACACGCTGGAGGCACGAGTAAATGAGAGCAGTCTTTAATCAAGGAAACACAGAGGATAATCCACAATAGGCGCTTGAGCCAACACACGTAGACAACAAGTAGAACCAACAAATACAAACTGAACAGACTGGGGCTTATAAGGACTGGATAACGAGGGACAGACAGGTGCGGGGAATCAATTAATAATCAAACTAAACAAGGACAGGAACAAGACCAAATAAGGCAAAACAGGAACTGAAACACATGACAAAACAGGTCCAATCCTGACAATAAACAAGCCTGGAATACGCGGGGACTCTTATTTTCAAATGCAGTCACTTCCAGACAAAAATATGCGCTCTTACAATCATCTACAACATATTACAATATAAATCACCATAAACATTGTTATAATTTAACAGTGCTTTAAAACATGCAGTGCTCACATTGATCTAAATCACAGCCTTCTGATGTTGAATAATTCCATTAAGTTGTATCACAGTTATTGCTTTAGGACCTTTAAAAATAATCATTAAGACTTTTCTTGTAACATACAAGATATTTAAGTCTTTTTATGACCTTTAATTTGATCTAAATTCAGATTGGCGTGTATTGCAGCACGTCTAGTTTTCCAAGTAGATTTAATTGTTATCTGCCATTGTTTTGACTCCATCCGCAATTATGAAAGATAAGAAAACTGAGCACAGCTACTTACTAACGTCTAATTAGTTTATCAGTGTTGAAACGGTTCCGCAAAAGCCTTTTAGCAAGAAATAAGGTCTTGTGGGTAAACAAACTGCAGGGGGTGTGCAATAAATATCAATAAAAATGTTTCTTCAGTCACAGGAGCTTTCAGTTAAATGTCCTAGGTGCTTAACTCTAATAAATAGAACAGAAGAGATTCAAGCTTTTGATTTGTGAAAGCCGGTTTATGCTTTGTTCGCTTGCATGAGTCTTTATGAATGCTGCATGAACGTGAACGCAGGGATTTGCTTTTAGGCTCTAGGAGAAGCTGTGTAAAGAGATTAACTGAAAAAAATGAGATACTGGCAAAAATAGGTAAACGTGACTGAAAATTAGACTAGTGTAAGATTATATGTGGGTGAACCTCACAAAGCTTGTCAAAAACATGTCTGGGCTGAGTTTGACAACAAAATCAAAAGAAAAAAAAAAAGAATTAGAAATTACATTTTGTATAAAGTCTATATAAAGCCTATTATATATGTGACCCTGGACCACAAAACCAGTCATATGGGTCAATTTTCTGAAATAAGCTAAATCAAGCTTTCCATTGATGTATGGTTTGTTAGGAAATTTGTCCAAATGAAGTGCTTAGCAATGCATATTACTAATCAAAAATGAAGTTTTGATATATTTACGGTAAGAAATGTACAAAATATCTTCATGGAACATGATCTTTACTTAATATCCTAATGATTTTTGGCATAAAAGAAAAATCGATAATTTTGACCCATACAATGTTTTTTTGACTATTGCTACAAATATACCCCAGCGACTTAAGACTGGTTTTGTGGTCCAGGGTCACATATATGCATATAGTCTGTTTTTAAGAGCTTCTTTTTGGTGTTGTGACATTATTTATATGACAAACTAGCACATCTCCACATCTAATTATTATCATTTTCGGCCAATCACAACGCATTGGATAGCTGGCCAATCAGAGCACACCTCGCTTTTTCAGATCGATGAGCTTTGTAAAAATCGACGCGTTTCAGAAAGGCGGGGCATAGAGGAGAAACAATAATGTACAGTATGTGGAAAATAATGTGTTTTTTGAACCTTAAACCGCATAAACACATTTCATTACACCAAATACACAAATTAATGTTCTTTTTAGCAGCATCATATGACCCCTTTAAGACATTTTAAGACTTTTTAAGGACTCATGGTTATCCTGAACCTTTATCTTTTTAGAGATGCTTTACAGCAGAATATGAATATGTTCGTGAAGTATGCATAATTGATTGTTATTTTGTGGTTTGGCTTTGAAAAAAATCTGTATTGTACAAAGCACTATATAAATAAAGGCGACTTGACTTGACTAAAAATCTCATCGATTATGAAATGTGCAACAGCGTTCCTGAAAATGATCTCTTCCACCACCTATCAGCGAGAGTTCAACACACTGACAGACACTTTCCCCTCATTTCCGAGACCACAATCACACAAACGTAGCTACAGTATATCCTGCGGGCAATCACTGTAATAGCTCAGAGGCTGAACGCTGAAGGGACAGTGAAAGAAACCTGATTACACCTGAGTGTGATTCAGTGAGTTAGACTCACGCTATTCTCAGCATAATAACGGGGAAAATATGGTGGAAAGCACTCTTAAACAGCCATTAACACAACCGCCTGCTGAAGTTCCCAGGCTACGGGTTATAATTACAACAAAAGGCTGGCAAATAGGTTGAGCACTGCAGACGGCCGGCCTTCATAAGCACCATACAGGTTAAACTCAATGCACACTTTGTGCTTGAGACAAAAACAAACAGCAGAAGGTCTCGAGCTCTTAACCCACTCACTTGGCAAGTTTCTTGAATCCAATTGCTCTTTTCTTTGTGGGTGTCCCATTCATCCCTTTCCACACGTGAGTGTTCCACGGGTCAAGCTGGACAGTGAAAGAAAGAGAGAGCAAGAGAAAGTACTAGAGCATATTTTAGTTATGAGAACTATAGGCTGATTGTGATCAAGTGATTGTAACAGAGTTCTGCAAAGAGTACTAAAACCCAGAAATTGAATTGTATAAAAATGTTTCTTCAGTCACAGGAGCTTTCAGTTAAATGTCCTAGGTGCTTAACTCTAATAAATAGAACAGAAGAGATTCAAGCTTTTGATTTGTGAAAGCCGGTTTATGCTTTGTTCGCTTGCATGAGTCTTTATGAATGCTGCATGAACGTGAACGCAGGGATTTGCTTTTAGGCTCTAGGAGAAGCTGTGTAAAGAGATTAACTGAAAAAAATGAGATACTGGCAAAAATAGGTAAACGTGACTGAAAATTAGACTAGTGTAAGATTATATGTGGGTGAACCTCACAAAGCTTGTCAAAAACATGTCTGGGCTGAGTTTGACAACAAAATCAAAAGAAAAAAAAAAAGAATTAGAAATTACATTTTGTATAAAGTCTATATAAAGCCTATTATATATGTGACCCTGGACCACAAAACCAGTCATATGGGTCAATTTTCTGAAATAAGCTAAATCAAGCTTTCCATTGATGTATGGTTTGTTAGGAAATTTGTCCAAATGAAGTGCTTAGCAATGCATATTACTAATCAAAAATGAAGTTTTGATATATTTACGGTAAGAAATGTACAAAATATCTTCATGGAACATGATCTTTACTTAATATCCTAATGATTTTTGGCATAAAAGAAAAATCGATAATTTTGACCCATACAATGTTTTTTTGACTATTGCTACAAATATACCCCAGCGACTTAAGACTGGTTTTGTGGTCCAGGGTCACATATATGCATATAGTCTGTTTTTAAGAGCTTCTTTTTGGTGTTGTGACATTATTTATATGACAAACTAGCACATCTCCACATCTAATTATTATCATTAGTGTAAAAAAAAAAAATTGCACTGCCTGTAATTTATACTGATTATGATTTTATTTATTACAGTATTATATGTATGTGTGTGTTTATTTGATTATTTATATTCATGTAATTGTTTATTGTTAATCTCCAGACAATATTGACAATTCAAGTATCAGACTTAATTTTGATTAAAATAAAGCCACATTGTCTGAACTCTAAATGGTATTAAAATAGGCTGTATCTTAAGATTTTGACTTTTTTTTTAAAATTATTATTAAATTCATCCCCATCCATGTGTGCTCACCCCACCTGGAAACTATAAAGGACTGCGATGTTGATCTCTACCAGTGCCTGGTCCTTCCACAGGGATGAAGTCTTCCTCGTGTCCAGCCCCATCATTGTAGCTACTTCCTGAAATGAAGGGAATTAATCATACTGTACAGATAGACTATTCATACTGTATTCTCTCAGGATCTGAACCAAGGTTAATAGAACTGCCACTCGTGATCTGCCTCTATAGATCAGGAAGATCTGGAGCCACCGTAAGTGTCATGGGGTGCACACACACGAGGAACGAAGGCGATAGTTGAGCATTTCCTGATGGAAAACAGGTGTAATGCTGCTTGACATGGGCGGCACTATCCAAACCCAGTCACCCGGGCAGCCTCCCCTCACTCTGTACTCATTCTCCATGTGCTTCATGAAGGACTCGGTGGCTGAGTGATGGTCTACTATGGTAACCTTTGACACCTACAAGGAAAAATTGGAAAGAGTGAGACCAGATCAGACCAAAACTAAGATTAAATGCAGCTTGTGAAGCTAATCAACCAGTATGGTCTTTCTGATGAAGCTAGTCAAGCAGCGCCTCATGCAAAAAATACAACAGCTACACTATAAAAACTGATTCTTAAAACAAGTAAATAATGAAAAGTTACATATTTTCTTGTTGATTATAGTTTTTGGGGTTACTTAATATTCTAAAGTATTTTTTGGCAAGTATATTGTCTTTAAATGTAATATAGTTTACAGTTATTGGTAACACTTTACAATACGGTGGCACTAATATGTATTAATTCATGCTTAACTAATGCACAGGTAATCATGAAGAACTAAACCATTTATTAATAATTACTGCATCAGCAACAAATGAACATTCTACATGATTCATAGATTAAGTAATTAATAAATTGCTATTTGTTAAATGTGTGATAATGTATTAATTCCCTAATAACATATTATATTAACTAATGTGTAAATTTATCTGTTAATTACCACAATGGGTCAAAGCCATGCATTTCAACTCCCAGTTGTCTGCTTTAATTACTCATTAGCTAATGATTTGCAAAGATATCATTATGTTATGACTTTACTTGTTGAGGCACATGACTAACTAATTCCATAACTGGTGATTATCTGTGATCATATTTGTGCACTCGTATTGTAAAGCGTTACCCAATTATTATATGTTCTCTAATAGAATCATAAAGAATAGAATCAATAAAATCTCAATGCTTGACAAAGAAAATGTCCATAATATAGCCCAATCCCCAAATTGTGTGTGTGTGGTTTTTTTTTTATCTGACACAAATCCAGTGCGTTTTCCCAGCATACAAACAGCAACAATTGTATGCATTCTTATTTTCAAATGCATTTTTTCTTGTGATGCTTAATGCAGCATGTTGACGTAAGTCAATACAACCTACAATTAAATCCACAGATTGGCGTGTATTGCAGCAGATCACACGAAGACCTTCAACATCGGACAGAGAATTAGGGGCTGGGAACACTTTATATACACACACACAGGAGGAGGGGATGACGAGACACACCTGGGAGCCATGACACATCAAGGGACACACCTGGGAAGAAATCAACTTAATCAGGGGAGGAACAGGAAACAAACCAAATAAGGGCATGGGAAGGCACATGGGGAGCAGGACACACACGAAACATGGAACAGAGTCTGACAGTAAGACTCTCTAAAAAGACATTCTATAGTCAAAAGATTGGACACACTTGCCATGAATATGTCTTAAAAACCTTCTGAAAGCTGATTCTTAAAAGTTTTTAAATTATATTTGATAGATATATAACATCCGATGGGTTTGTAATAACATGAAGGTGAGTGAGTGATCTTATAGATTATTAGGATATATTTGAGTATATATATTTATATGTGGTAAAGCAAGCTGATTATATAGGCCAGTTGGGCTATTATTGCCTTTTAGAAGTTAAAACTGTAAGTGAATTTATTTTTTAGCATAAAGGGAATATGGAGGAGAGATTGTAATACTGAATGAGTAACATAATGATGATTAAAAACAGCATGTTTATGAATTAAAATCTGCATAAATTAAAGAGAGCAATTCAAAACAGGATAAACAGTGCGTAATATAGCGTATAATCAACTTAATCCATTGTAACGGCTCATCAAACACAAACGTGTCATTCCTAATGTCCTGTTGGGGTACAATGTCTAATGCATATGCATGACATTTATAATGATCAAATGTAATGCAGTCTGGGTTCAAACTGTGGTAATGCAGTATAAAAAGTACAACTTCTCAATGGTGCAAGGGTGATTTATGGCTGTCTGGTACAGTATGGTACCTCAAGTATGTTGTATCGAGAGCTGTCGCAGAAGTCTCTGACGCCGATCTCTGTCCCCATGTACCAGCCGCTGAAGGGGCAGGCTGTGAACTCCAGTCCCCCGATCTCTAACAGCATGTTAGACACAGCAGGAAGGCCATACCACTTTAGATTCAGCGCCTTAAACCATTCGAACCTAGACAGACACAGACAGCAGGACGGTCAATATTGAACCCAGCGCAGGGAGAAAAGTTGCATGCGGAAATGTTTTTCAGCGAAAGGTTCTTGAGGTTTATTTGCATAACATAATGTAGTCAGTAGAATATCTTGGCATATGCAGATGTACACCATTAAGCTTTTAGAGTATTCCGTTTACAGTTTCCATCATAATTTCTCTGTCAGTAAATGCGCACATAGTGAGCACCGCCAAAACTGTCATTATCTCTAAACCGGCACCTGCCGGTTTCTCAGGTGTTGCGCTAAGAGGGCAAATCCGCCTGTGTCTGTTATTAATGCTGTAAACACAAGTACTCTGGTGGAATGGCTGAAATAAATAATATGTAAATGCATCTCCTCTATTTACATATGTTTATTTGGCTTGTCATTTCTTTGAGCAGTTTGAGGCAAACTTTCAATAATGGGCATTATGTCAATTCAGGTAAAAGTGAAATGCTGAAAATTGTTGTTTTTCTATTAGTGTTTCAAGGCTGTGGACATTTCCAACCTGATCTCATGGGAAAACAACTATTTTATGATTTCATATGTCTGAAATGAAAATGTATAATTTCTAGAAAAATAGTAAGCATGACGGTCCATCCCTAAACATAACCCTAACTGAGGCTTGAGATCGTTCAAAAACGTACAAATGAGATTATCCAAATTTCCACAAATTAGTCACTATAGGCCAAAATGTATAATAGTTATGAATTGTCATGAGATGCCATTTCCTAAGAATGTTTGACTTGTGCAGTTTGACTTCATGATGGTAAAATTGCTCACATATAAAAAAGAAACACCCACACATTTTAAAACACAGGAACATTGAGTATATAAAACAGGTATGTTTTAGCCATCCTTCAACACTGAATTCAAGGTTTACTTCAAAATCTTCAAAAACGCCCTATTGCAGAGTGGTACGCAATATGCATTAGGTCCGCAAAGGTCATTTTCATTTACACTTAAAAAAAGCTGTTTATTTTTGCACGTGGGCAGTATATGAGCAAAGTGTTCTGTTTTACTTTACCCATTTGCTAGAACATGTAGCTGAAAACGATTTTGTTTATATTATTTATTCATTTTATTCAATTTAATTGCATTTGTCCACTTTTACCCTTTGATGAGAAGTTTAACTTTGTCTGCATGACTTTTGAGTTAGTAGCTATCAATGCTTAATTTAATGGTAACTCGTGCTAAATTCTTTTCAACGCTGATTCATTAAAAAATATATAGATGCATGATGGACAATTCACTCTTATCTAGACCTGTGACACACAGAGTATCTCAGGACCCAAGTATCTGATCATCTGAGACACATCAGTGTCAAACAGACAGCATTAAACAAGCAAACTGAGGCAGGATCTGGAAAAAGGGCAAGTTTTATTCCACATTAGCCTATGTTCCTGAATGTACGTGCACAAGAGGCAAGCTCTCAGCTTGAGTTCTCTGTTGCTATGCATCCTAAAGCTCTGCGCATTACAGCCTCTCTAATATGCGATTTCCCTTTGGTACGTACTGTATGACGCAGACTATTATCAGATTCTGGGTGGATGAACATTTGAGGTGCAAAGTGTTTTAAGAACTGGTGTGATTCAGTAATGTTTCTACACAAGCTTGATGAGCATTAGTGTGAACCCCAATAAAACTACAATATGTTTGGTTCTTCTTACTTTGGATGTATGATGGGAACCTCAAGCACAAGATCATCAGGAATCTCAAAAAGCTCTGGATCGTTTCCATTGGCTTGGAGAAGAAGGGGCAAAACGTCAAAACGGCCTTTTGGAGCTTTCCATCCTTGCTGTATACAGATCTACAAGTCAAAAACCAGCATTACAGTTGTTGTTTTTTTGGAATATGTTAGTTGGTCAACAAGCTAATGACCATCTTGAACCTGCTAAAGACTTCTTTAAGTCAGCTAGAAACCAGCTAACAGGTTCCAAAACACAGACACCAGCTTAAGCTGGATTTTGCATGCCAAAAAACAACTCAAACACAATTAACAATCAACCCAGTGATAACAAGAAATGCCCATGATGTCACAAAATATGTTTTTTATCAATCAGTTTGACTCTTTATTTTTGTATGTACTGGTAACATGCTTCAATCAATATGTCAGTAGGCGGCTTTTTTGATGCCTGTGACTCTGACAATCGAAACTATTGCAATGTAGCTTCCCATCTCACCTCTGTAAGCTCCACCGAAGCCGGATCTCCGATAATTGATCCATCAGGCTGCTTGTAGCCTGCGTACCGGATCAACTGGCTGTTCCACACCCGGAAGTCATGCTTCCCGTCTGTCCTCTGGGGGAAGATGGTAATAGCCGATCTGCACATCAGAGACAAGGAGTAATGCTGAGATCCCTCTGGTGGATTTATACTTCAAATCCTCTAATACAGGCAGTTTTACAGACTCCATGAAATCAGACTTGTGTGACTCTTAATCCATGTCTTTTAAACCAGTTTTATTTGTATAGTACTTTTCACAATACGCTGCTTCACAGTTGCATATAGCAGATTAGAGCTGGGCAATAATATAGTTTGTATTTTGCAACATGTTACGACTTGTGATGTATTTTTGTACATGTCTTGCTTTGCTGGTTCTTTCTCTCTCTTTTGTCCCACCCTTTCTTTCACAGGATTGGATCCTACCAAAGTGATCTCCAGATCTGACTGGTGCTAATGGGACCAAGGAGAGGCAATAAATGGATCTGCAGCACCTGAGGGGGGAGCTCTGCTCAACTTGTGATTTCCTGTTGTTCTATTGCACATGTGTTATTGGCTGCATCCAAAAACTTAGGCAGCTGAATTGCTGCCTCGCTGCCGTATGAGGCAATGACTTTGCAGGCAGCGTTTTTGCACGAAGGCACCTCATGAAACTGATTTCGGACAGGCTTATGAGGCAGCGTAACGGTTTAATGATCTACAACAAAATAGAATAAGTTTTGGTGATAACTAAATGAATACTTAATTACTATAATACTGATTTCTCGCTAGAAATAACATCAAAAGTGCAAAAAGTTAGTCAGAAATATACATTTACACACAAACTGACCACCAAATGCAACTTTCAGACGCCATCTTTATTTATTAGCTTAACCGTCACGGAATGGAACGCACAGGATTGTGGGATATCAAAGGCAGCGAAGGATACATCTATGCTGCCTTCAAAGTTCGATCAGAAGAAGGTACCTCCAGAGACAGGAAGTAAAGCAGAATTTGGATTCGGACGTGCATTGATGCCTTCCTGCCTTGGAATGCTGCCTCCGAAGGCAGCATTTTAGAGCTTTCGGACGCAGCCATTGTGTGTTTGCTACAGTGTGTTGTTGCTGTTAGCTTGCCTGTTGATCTGCCTGTTGTGTGCAGTGTTAATTTTGGTTTTGAGTTGATAAATTGTTGTCCGTCTCATTTCCATTTTGTATATTTTGTAAAGTATTGTAAATATTCTTTTCCACACTTGGAAGCTGTAGGGGGTGAGTACATCTACATAGATACACACACACACAAACCGCTTTTACTACAGTAATACAATAAGCTTTTAATGAAGCAACTCAACATTTCTTCGTTACTAGTTCTAAAGTGACGTTTTGGAATTAGTAACAGAGGCTTGGGCTCAGCTGTTAAACTGTCAACTTTAGATTTGGCTCCGTGGCGGAAGGAAGTAGTTCACACAGAAGAATGGATAAATATAAATATATATAAATATATATATGAAGAGTTCATTTGGAAAAACCGATAAACGCCACTTTAAAAAAGAACAGACGTGCTAGCTGAGAGGAGTTTCGTCAAAGCTGACTAAAGGTGATCGAGGATGGATAATTTGATTAACCTGTGATATCTTCTTCAGTGCGAAAAAGGAAAATTAAAGCTGAAACGTTTTCATGGAACCTTGCAAAAGCAACGCGTTACAGTGGTGAGGGAAAAGCTCCGTGTATTGCGTGTAATTGCATCCATACAGTTTTTGATCACAACAACAACAACGTTTGTCAGGCATCTACATTGTCATCTGAGGAGATTACAAAGATTAAACGAGTGTTTTTTTAACTCTAAAACATGAAATGTGGAGTTATCTGCTTTTGCCAAAAAGCGACTGTTGGAGTTATCTGCTTTTGCTATAAAACAAACTTTTAATATGTAAAAAAACATACTTTCAATTAACTTAAATTTAGTAAATTACATGTATTTGTTTAAGTTATTATTACTTAATCAAAACAACCCAACTGCAGTTTGATTGATATTACTTGGAATGCGCAATAAAAAAAAACTTGATTTCTGAAAAAAATTGTTATCGGTTTTTGCAAATGAACTCTTCATATACATATATATATATGTACATATATATATATTGTGTGTGTGTGTGTGTGTGTGTGTGAGAGAGAGAGATTTTTTTAACTGATTGGTATTGGCTCTCCTAAGCCCGATCCACGGGTGATTCTTTAGCTGTCATGCAGGTGTCATACAATAGGTGGTGGTATGCACTTTCAACACTCCATCGCTATTAAAAGGAAAATAAAACACTCAAATGTGCGTGCGTGACTGCAGTCTACAGTAATTTATTTACTATTTATTTTATCTGCCATCAGACTATCTGAGACGTCGTTGTCATAATGTGTTGCTATGGGTTGCATTCGCATTCGTGAACTTCATGCTTTCTAACCTTATCTCATCTTTTTTTCCCTTTATGTTGCAGTTAATCTGCTTATTGTACATATAAAATACAAGAAGTTTATATCAGTAGTCCCATATTAATAATTGTGACTCACAGTCTGTTCACCATGTCATTGTAACATGTTTACATCTACCAATGTCTCTATACAGTGTGTGCATATACAGAGAGATAGTGTGTATCTTATTATTTGA
>NW_015661880.1:150380-165413 GCF_001515625.1 Sinocyclocheilus rhinocerous | reverse complement strand
TTGAAGATATATATATATATATATATATATATATATATATATATTATGACCTTTTGACCTCAACTGTATAGTATATAGTAATTGTTATATTGGATATTAGTGATAGATGCCCATTTTGACATTTGAGCCCCTGAGAAAGTCTCTGCACATCCCTGTATATTTTGGATTGATTTTAATAACTTTAATGCACTTGAAATGTGCACCAAGCACTAGGAAAATACAAGTATCGGATCGGGGCTTGGTATCGACAGATACTCAATATTCAATGACCTGGATTGGATCGGGGCCACAAAAAACCTGATCGGGACATCCCTAATATAAACAATCAAGAAGTTGAGAATTTGCTTTATAGTATATATTGCTTTTATTAGAGGTTACTCGATGTATGCAGTATTTTAGGTACTTTTGAAATAAAACAACCCCGTCTGTTCCATAAGCAAACATAATCATGCTTCATTGTTGAAAATACATCACACTGACGTTCAACAATATGCTAAGAGCATAAAGTGTCAGTCCAACTAATCTAAATAACAAGTCCCGTCACTCTCGAAATACAACTCTGGATGAAATTTGGGTCACCAGCCTGTTTGAAAAAGCGCAGAGGAGCTTTTCTTGTTGCCTTGATTTGTTTATGTGCGGAAAAAGTGTGTAGGAGACCTCTGACGTTTATTCTGGCAGGTCCTGATGATGTAAGAAGCAAGCGTGGGGGCTTTTGACTGTATTAGAGCATTTCCTCTCTTCTTGTTTTAATTTTCCCTTTCCTCACCCCTCTCTCACTCTCTCAGGCTCAAATCATTCTGTTAGACTGACGCTAATTAAACAGAACAGAGAGTAAGTGTCGTGTATGATTAGCTTTGTAACGTGGCAGCAGTGCCAGCGCTCGGCAGTGCTTTGGCAGGTGCTGTACTGTGGAGCAAGGTGACAAAGAGAGAAAGGGAACACACACTTTGACAGGGAAGAAGGCAAGTCGCAGAGAAAAGGAGATGCAGAAAAAGACAGGAAGAGAAAGGAGCTAATGAAAAATGGCCACACTAACCTGAGGTTTCCTTTGTTGGTGGCGTATTTGATGTGGTTGCAGATGTAATTAAACATTCCATGAGCGGTTGTGCAGTCTCGAGCATCGAACACCTCAAAGGGGAGAAATTCCTTATTAGGACACTTTTTTTTTTCATTATCACTGCATTTCAATAGACATCACACTGTTGTAGCGCTTGAAAAGATGAAGGGAATTGTTTAATGAAGGATGGCTTTTTGGAAGAAAAATTATGTAATACAAAAAAAAATACAAATAAAAAACAAAACAAAACACAATACCTGTAGTTTGGACCACTGGATCCGTCCCACACAGCGAGCTGCATTTCTCCATGCATGTTTGGCCCCATAGATCAGCTCTGTGTCTTTCAATTGATACATTCCAGAAGTTTCTATCTCTTTTTTTACCTCTTCTAGCCGGTCAACATGGGCCTTTGAGCCGCATCTGTTCAGACAGAAGTCAAACGTATAAAAGCACATTTAGAAAAAAAATATTACAATTAGCTAGTTATGTACTGCAAAGTAAATAAATTAGTGCTGGGCAACGATTAATTGCGATTAATCGCATCCAAAATAAAAGTGTTTGTGTACATAATATATATGTGTGTAGTGTACTGTGTATATTTATTATGTATTATATGTAATATAAAATATAAGAATATAAATATATAAATGCATATACATGTAAATCTTTTCAAAATATATACTGTATGTGTGTGTATATATACATAATAAATATACACAGCACACACACATATATTATATAAATAAAAACGTTTATTTTGGATGCGATTAATCGCAATTAATCGTTGCCCAGCGCTAAAATAAATAAATAAATAATTTAGTCTTGAAAAAATAAATGCATAAATTCATTTGAGATATTTGTTTTTGGAGAATATATACCGCATCTTGAATTAAGTGTACTTTACTTAGAATGCCCAGTTTTAAAGCAAACATCTAACAAAATTTTGTGAGCTTTAAGAAAAATGGCAATGGAGTAAGAACGATAAAATTAATTAATAATATATTCTCTGAAAAAATAAAATAAAAAGAATCTTATTATAAAGTGTAAAAAAGTCATTTAAAATATTTCTTACATAGTTTTGTTTGTCAAATAAATTATTTTATATTATTTTTTAATATAAAAACAAAAAATATATATAAAATATATAACCATCCTTCTTTAGTGCAAAAAATAAAACCATATATATAAAATGTAGTTTTATTTATTTATTTGTATTTTTTTTTGCAGTGATGAAGGATGTTTACATATGATACAGTGTGCATTAGATTTAAATTGTTCTCCTGCCTTTTGATTGATGTGTAGTACTGGTCAATAAAATCTGTTGCAAGCGGTAGCAGTTCCTCTTTTCTTCGGACTTCATCTGGTTTGCGACTGTGCTGGTTTGGCACCATAACAGAGCCTATACAAACTTGCTCAGTGCAGATCGGCACCTGCAAACAAAAAGCAACTAGCACAATAAGAAGACAGACTGTGCAAATCCAAACATGCTACATCACTCACGGAAATGTGCTACAGATAGCATTGTGCCTGTCTCACACATATCGTGTCTGTAGGAGTGTAACTGCAACAGCAGGCACAAGTTGAGACAGCATTTCTGCTGTATATCAGAACTGGAGGTCTATACAGAAAAATAAAGTGATGTCTGGGTGACTTCCTTTAATTAACACCATAAATTATAAAAAGTCATGAAATTTAAGGGGCAGCAAATTTGCATCCAAATACTATTTTTAGTGCTTTTTTCTAGCAATTTTAGGTTACTTGTAAAGCCTATATGCAAACGATATAAAAAAAAAGATGGCATTTTCTGGTAAGTTCATCCAGACCACTCATTTTAGTGTGATTTTAGCAAAGACGTAATATTTATAAAACCTTTTTTTTTTGGAGATTTTTGTCATTCCCCATTCAAATAGAGAGAGTTTTTTGTGCATTATGTACCTAAAAAATACCTGCCTGGGTAAGTTACCAAGATGGGTATCAGGTGGGTGAACCAGACTTGAGGTAAAAGGACTTTGGTTCAGTGTGCAACTCCAGCTCTACTTACAATGCACAATGATTCTTTCCGGCCCAAACTCACTGGGGGGAAAAAAAACGTGCCAGCGGTGACATTTCTGCAAAATTATGCTATTGTGATTCCGGCACATTTCTCACCACTTTCAAAGTTAAATGCCCAATGTGTGGCGATAAAAGCGTGCTAATTTTTAACTAAAACAGATCTACATCAATCTGGCAACATTTTATTACGTTGGTTGTTTTACATATTGCAGCAGTTTGGAATTGAAATGTTTGGTGAGTAGTTGTCACGAATCCGGTCCGTGGTCTTCCGTCTGCTCGCCACCAGAGGTCGCCTTCTGATTACATTGACTCTCACACCACACAAACTGTTGCACGTCACCCTGTACTACATTTCCCATGCTCCATTGCACTGATTGGACTCACCTGCAGCCAATCACACACACACTATATAACAACCACTCAAATCCTTCTCTAACTGCCAAGTATTGTCTGTGTTTATCACTCTCTTAGAGGTAGCACTTTACGGAGCCAGTATCTAGTGTCTGAGTTTAGTCTAGTTCCTATTTCTAGTCCTGTTTCGTAACGTCTAGTTTTGCCTGATTGCCTGTTCCTGATAACCTGCCTGTCTTGGATTTCTCTCTCGTCTTGTTGTTTGGATTCTGTTCGCACCTCGCCTGGATTAATATCTGTCTGTGAATTACTCGCCTGCCTCATCCTCTGGATTATGTTCGCCGGTGATCGACCTACGCTTGTTTATTGGATCACTCTTCTGTCTTGCCTTCTAAATACCTGTTTGCCATTGTCCGACCCTTGCCTGTTTTGAATATGTTTAAGAATAAAGCTTTGCAGATGGATCCGCACGTCTCTCGTCTCAGTCGCCCTGTTACAGTAGTGCAAAACGATTAATGCTCTGTCACTTTTGAAAATGACACAGCACCTACATTAAAGCAACACAATAGTGTTAACAAAAGCAAACGTGAGATAAAAACACTTTTGCTGAAGCAACCATGCCATTTTATCTCTTTGAGCTCTTTTACTGTGGTTCACTCGTACAAAAGTGCAACGTTGTACCAGGTGAGCTACAGAGCAAGTTTACATTAGAAAAGCCGTACACCTGGAGATGGTTATGTGATGCATACATGAAATTAGTTTACAAATTACTTTGGCAAATGTGCTTTGATGTCATAACGTAACGTGTGAAAATAAGTCTTTATTCGTAGATATTGCAACATTGCAACCTGTTCAAATGTTTACAGAAATTAAAAATGCAAATATGTTGCTCACATGCTGCTTAATGCACTTAATTGTCATGCAATAAGGAACTTTCTTTTAATAATAATAATTAATAATAACAATAATACGTTTATTTTATATAGCCCCTTTCTGCAAAATTTTAAATTGGGAATGTTGTTTATCATATTCTAATCTTAATCCAGGCATGTGAAACCAACACGCAGAGCTTCAGAATTTATTGTATATGCGTTTCATGATCATATTCCTGGAAAACTAATGAAAAACATGTTGTTGAGAACATCCAATGGCTGGATAAGTGGCAGGCTTCATCAGAGCCTGATAAGAAGAAACAAAGAGACAAACGGAAGTCGGTCATCGCCTTGAGGAAAATACTCATATGGTCACTATAATAAGATTGGATTTGAAGTGCACTGTCACTTTCTGTAGCTGCTAATATGTTCACTGGATTAGGGGTGGAACGGCAAAGACAGAGCTGAAAAATAACAACAAGCCTGTCCAAGTTAGTGCTGTTAATTAAGGACTGGCTTGGTTTATTATCCCAAACTGCCCTTTCAGTCTGGTGAAGCATTTAAACCATGACTGACCCATAACCCCCGACAGAGTAGCTCAGCCAAAAAGAACCAAAGTCCCTTTAAAGTAAGGGTTCATTAAACGGCCATCTTGGTAACACCCTCATAATTCTCATTAACTTCAAGTGCATGTCATACACAAAATAAAGAAGTAGCCATACCAAAACATACACCAAAATACATGGGATCTAACAAAGATTAATTGCATAAAGCAAAACACAAAGGGTAAGTTATTACACTGAAAAAGAACTGGTGCAGAAACAATTTATGCTCAGAAATTATTAGTCAATTTCACAATTAATTACACAATTATGGAAAAAAAAGTAATAACTGAAAGATATAAACTTGTAATTCTTAGGGGGAAAAAATCTGAATTGCCAGATATAAATAAAGAATTGCAAAATATAAAATCAAAATTCTGAGGAAAAATTTTACATTTCGCAATAACTTTTTTCACAGAATTCTGAGTTTATATTTAGCAATTCTGTTTTGTTTTTTTTCGCCACAGAAAAAAAAAGAAATAGGTAACTGTGACTTTTTATGTCACAATTCTGACTTTTTTCTCACAATTGCAAGTTTATATTTCACAAATCTGAGGTTATGTCTTGTGATTCTGAATTTATATCTTGCAATTAATTTAGAATTGTGAGATAAAAAGCACAATTACCTTTTTATTTTTATCTAATGGTTGAGACAATTTTTCATAAGTAACACATTGAATTAAACATGAAATTTGAAAGTAGAAAATTGAAATACTATGTTTTTGTAAAAGATATTTTAAACTTTTTTTACAGTGTAGATTTACATGAATACTCTAGATCTATTCTTAATATTATTGAAATACAGAACTGAAATGAAATATAAAGTAACACTGTTCACTACCCATATTAAAAGATTTGACATTGCCTTCAAACCGCATTAATTTTTCTAAAAGTAATCTGTCTCCAGATCATTACTTGCTCCAGCATATTATAAGTTACCCATGTATCCCATCTGTGGCATGTACTGGGACACCTGTGTGACTTTAACTACCCAAACAAGCATTTATACTAATGGTGCTTAGCAGAAGAACGGTAAAAATAAAATAAAGACGTTCATTAGATTCTTCACATTCACCCACCATAAGGGACTGTGAATGCAGCCTTGCAGCTGTCATATTCTGTAAAGTTGGAGATGCAACCCAAAAATCCTTCAGAATGTGATATATTATAAATCATACCATCTGTAATTAGCATCAATTAGCATGCAACGCCAGCCTCTCACGAAAGTGCACAGAACTTCATAACCCCCTCTTGGAAGGATGATTCAGATTTAGAGAGATGTTGAGAGTTCTGCAAGCATGTTGTCATACAGACTAGCGTCTACAGCGAGAGACGAAGGCTAATTTTAAACCTCAGCTCATTTATGACATATGGATCCTATACGAGCAGCAAAATTGGAAGCAAATGCTAATAGCAAAAGTCAGTTCTAGTTCTGCATCATTTCAAAATGACCATAATTATGAGTTTTTGACATGTAAAATGGCTCATGTTTTTTGAGTTCTCCCACTAAACTGTTGCGGCATAATGTAAAAACAACCAAGATGGCAGCAGCTAAGCTACTTTGTTGGCAACCGCTGTTTGAAATGGCATTTTAATATAGCCAGTCTATTTTGCAAGAAGTGAATTAAGGTAGCATTTTTCGGTCATTACCAATAAAGCCGCACTTGGATCCATTTTGGCATTACGAGTGTTGCCATAGAAACAATTAATTCTTGTGTCTGTGAACAGGAGTAGAATCTCAGAGTTGTTATTTTGTAATTACGGTAATTCCGACACAACATGAACGCCGCGTGAACCTTTGACACTGAGCCATTCCTGATTTTTTTTTTTTTCTTGTTGTTATCGTATTACTTTTGAAACATCTGAATAAGCAATGAAATAATGATTTTGATGACAAAACATTTATTAAGTTGCTTCAGAGACTAAAAAATGTACTGAAAAAAATAACTGAAAAACAACAATGGTAGCTAGAACCATGGTGTGTTTTTTGGGGGGGAATTGTACATGGAAATATGGTATTTTTAATGACTTTCAACCATGCAAATACATTGCATGAAATGACAGGAAGAGGAAGTTCCTCTTCATCAAGCAATCGTTCAAAGTTTGGATTGACATATCTTTGAATCTAAATTGATTTCTACTTTCTTACACCTAAATTGCATTCAAAACAAACTGATACCTCAATACTATTCAAATTCAGGAAAAAATGTAGCAGCACTTTACAATAGTTTGTTAACATTAATAAAGTCATTAGCTAACATGAACTAGAAAAGAGCAATATATAATTTAAAGCATTTACTAATCTCTGTTAATGTTGGTCAATAAAAATACAATTGCTCATTGTCAGTGCATGGTAATGGTGCATCGACAAATCTAAACAGATAAAACATTACTTTAAAAAGTATTATTAGATGTTAAAATTAACAATAACTAAAATTAATAAATTCTGTTGGAGTATTAGTTACTGTTAGTTCAAGTTTACTAACATTACACTAAAAAATGGTGTAGGATTGAAAAGATATGCACTTAAATTGCTAGTAAATATTTCTAAATAATTGCAAAGAAATGGCAAGTAACACTGAATGAAGAATTTTTGAAGTATTAAAAGCTGAAATAGTGTTTTCTTGCGAAACACTCTTATAATCTTTATTTAAAACTTCAAAAAAAATCATTTTAGAGCATAATATGAAGAAATTAAAACTTAATGTCAAGTATTGTGTCAAGTCATTTTAATTCAGTTCTGAATGGCGCACAAACCAAATTTTTTGTAAGGGCTCTGCTGTGTCAGTAATGGCAAAGATGCTATTTCTTTATACGCTCAACTAAATGTAGTTCATACATATAAGCCTACCTAGAATCAACATCAAACATACCTCGCTGGAGCTGAGATGTAAAGTATCATTGTATAAAGCTCCAGTTTCCCAGTTCTTCACTTTCATGAATCTGGGACACTTGGTGGGACTCCCATTCTGCACAGTCTTAGTGGGGGAAACTCTCCCATGGGACTGCGGCTGTGGAGGAACAAACATTACACCTCATTGTTAGCAACTCGCCTCAAATTTGTCCATCAGCAAACACTTTTATCCAAAATGACTCCCTGTACACTAATTACAGGAACAATTCTTACAACAGTTTCCAAGAACAATTAAAAAGAACAGTTTGGTTATCAACACAGACATTTAACATTCATTATTACACTCTTAATGGTTCCAAAAGGGGTTTTTCACAGTAATGACACAGAAGAACCATTTTTGGTTTCCCAAAGAACCTTTCAGTAAATGGTTCTCAAAATAAATATTTTTCTAGAACATTTTAATTATCTAAAGAACACTTTTCCACTATGAAGAACCTACTGTGCGATGGAAAGTTTCCAGGGAGGTTAAATATCCTTCATGGAACCGTAGGTCCCAATAAGGAACATTTGCTTTTAAAAGTGTATAGGCCACTAAGCAAAACCAGCCATTTAGTTCTCAAAACAATAGTTTGTCATGTTTTTATGTTTGATAGTTTCTAAGAATCCCCAACATCTGTGTGAAGATAAATTATAATTGATCTGACCAATCAGAACGCCGCTGCTATCTGCCATCTTGCCCGACAGCTACAGTCGGTCTCCATAGAAATCCATGTTAAAACGGGGTAAAAAAGATTGACTGAATTGAAACTTTTTCAGTATAACTAAATATAAAAATGTGCGGAGAGTTGATCTGTGCTGTTGTTGGCTGCCACAGTAACAGCAATAAGTTAAGGAATTCCTTTAAAGGGGTCATCGGATGCAAAATTCACTTTTATATGTTGTTTGAACTGAAATGTGTGTTGGCAGTGTGTGTACACAACCACCCTATAATGATAAAAATCCACCCAGTGCTTTTTTTTAAATCTCAATAAATCCAAAGCCCTTTCTCTTATCAAGCCGTTCTCAGATTCTTGGCAGAATGACGTAGTTCTGCACAGGCCCCTCCCACGATTGTTGATTGACAGTGGCGTCAGTCTTTGGTTTTATCACAGCTCCGCCCTGAGTGAGCCGTCATCAGTCCTCCATTGTTTTTTTGTTTTTTGTTTTGTTTGTTTTTTTGTCCATGCTGTTTTTGACAAGGTAAAAAGGGTGTTGTTTTACACTAACATTGAAAAATTTTAACCAAAGTATGTTATAGACTTTTCATTAAGACCCTAAAGAATCATATCAAACTGTGGAAAATGGGCATCCGATGACCCCTTTAAAGTACTTGTTTTGCGTACCAGAAAATCGGTCATGTCCGGCAATGTATGCATGGCTTGCAGCGCTTAAGTTAAAATACTGAGTGTTAAATAATAAAATGTTAAAACGTGTGCTCTTATCATTCTGTGGACAAAATCCCGTGAACTTCGCCCCGATCGGGAGCTGTATATGCATATGTGCGCTCATCCGTTTGCAATGCAGAAATAAAACATTTTCTGATGTTTATTCATGTTCATTTCGTGCTTTACGTAAATATGAAAAGACGATCGGTTCACGTGTTTGAACTGAGGCAATGCTGATCTGTCACGACACATTAAAGAGCCACAAAACGGTATTTATTGTTAGAATTTCTTGATAAAAAATGACAAAATTTGAATGCTGAGAGTCCTCAGACCTTGTTTCATTCCAGAAGTGACCTGCTCTGTCTGTCGGCGCGTTGTCAGTTTCCTCTTTGCTCTGCAATGTATTTTTCACTGCGTGAGAACACGTGTGTAGTGTGAGAGTGGCAATGTTTGTCGGAGATGGCAACAGTAACTAAGGAGGGCAGGTCTTTGCGAATGGTCAGTTGACAGCAATGAACTTCCTTTGCAAAGTTGTTAATAGAATGTCTAAAGTAGACTATCGAAATAAAGTGTAACCCTTTATTCTTATGTAGCTATTTTAACAACCAGCAGGTAAAGGAATGACATGACTTACTCAAAGGCGTCAATGGGATAATCATCACTATTAAGCAAAGTTCTAACTGAGCTTTGATTTTCAGAGAAAACAGAATACCCTCAATGACTTGCCATTCAAAAGATGACTGTAATTTGCCACATGCACAAATGTATCAGAAGTTGACATTGTTAATCCAATGGAAATCAATCTAGCAGCCATTATATTCCTTATGAAGACCCAGTTCACAGGCCGACGGTTTCGGCACCACATCACTCGTATAATTGTGGTGGTTTCTGTTGGCATGAATGCAAACTTCAATATCAACCTTGGCCCATTATGTTCGCTGTCCCCAGGAAGAATAGTGGGCGTCCTTCTCCTCAATTGATTCTCCTCAGAAGACAGATCAGTCCTTCTCTGTCTCTGGCTACACAACACACGCAACGTACACGATTATTATCTCAAAGCCGCCACGCTGCACTCGGCTGGCAAGGAATGCGCCGCACTCATGTTTACGCATGTGAGACATCTGAGGCAGAACGGATGCGAAGAACCGTCTTGTCAGAAGTGAAATGTGAGGACAAAAGGCGGATATGATACACCTTTACATATACGAGTGTACACTGTGACAGGAAGGCAGTGCGAAAGAAAAGGTGTAAAATTGAAAAAGCAAACTTCAACTGAAAGGGTTTTGTAAGGATTCTGTTTACATGACAGCGTCGCCCCGGGCAACAACTGCCACACACACAACCACGTGTGCGAACGGGGTGGAATAATCGGCAACATCATCGACACTTCGAGACCACTTACCCACACCAAAGCGCTTCAGAAACAAGCACTCGATACACTCACGCAACATTCACAGCCCACCAGAATCCACCTTCGTTGCTGCACCTCTTTATTCAACTTAGTGCTCGACAACGGGCACAGCGCACACAGCGCACACAGCTTTGTCTCATCCTTCTCACCACAGCTGTATTAACACAAGCTTTATTATGTAAAAGAGTAACACGAGCTGATCTGACAAACTCATTTTCACAAGCTGCTAATAAATAAAACATTCCGGAATGACTAATAAGCTGAAAAGATTGTGTTTCTATGGATGTCATGGAAATTGTCTGCATAATACCTAATACTGGCTTTATTTACTTAATATGGCTAGACAGTTGCTAGAACTTTGCTTAGGTTTTTTTATTTTTTTTTATTTTTTTTTACATTTGTCAGGGAGTTCCTATGGTGTTGAAGTGGAATTACTATGGTTGCTAAATCTATAGATCTTAATCAGATCAGATGCCATATTGCATTTAACACAGATGAAAACGAGGCTGTGAGGGATAAACCAAAGACTGGATAAACGTAGTCTTTACACTAAAACGCACTGTTTAAAGATCAAAGATCATATCATTTTGACAACCCACAACTTGACAACCCAAAACTGTTTTATGGAAATTTTGTCTACTGAAAGATTTTTTAAACAAAAAGACGTTTCGACAGCTGAACTACCATGAAACTGTCTCATTTTCAATCCGGTCAAAAAATTAAATATGGCGCTACCCTGGTCTAATGGTTTGACAATATAAATTTCTTGGTTTTAATCTATGCTCATTTCGATGAACCAATCGATTCTACAATCCAAATAATCAATCTTTTGGGCTAGTCTATGCTATTTTCAGTTGATGCTTGAACGGAAATTTACCAAACATTATTTGTAGCTCACCTCCCGTCCAAAAAAATCACACTTTGTGCTTTGTTACTTTTTCTCCTACTAAATTACATCTACTACTAGAATACATTTCCTACTAAAATACATTCAAAGTGTCTGCATCACCAATCATGAATATATAAATATCTAAATATATTTATCAATATTTACAATGTGAGCATGAGTTGTGATCACAATATTGCATTTCTAAATCATTTATACTACATATTGGCTATTTTTAAACAGTATAATAACAACAACAATAAGAATAATGAGACAAATGTATATTTTGAAATGTAAATTTAGTCACTTTGGATGGAAGCATCTGTCAAATGCATAAATGTAAAACTTAACTTCAACAAGTAAATTAATTTTTAGATGACCAAGTGTCATGCATCTGCTAGAAAATACAGCCTCTGACATGGTAAATAATAACATTTTATGGGTGCTGTGCAGTGATGTACACAATAGCTAATGATGAATATGCACACCATAACAATTATTAAATAATATATTTTTGAAGTTGTGGAAGTTTTGACATTAGCATCCAGGAGAGGAACTATCCGTTTTATAATTGAACTTATGAGGGCATGAGATTAATAAAAATATAGATGGTTAAATAGTATTGCTTGTTTTTCATGCAGAGCTTCAAAGACAGCAACATCATTGTTTAATGATGTTAGCAGCTCATCTGTCCGACTGCTTCGCACCACTTCCACTGGCTGAGCGTGCCTTAATAGAGCTTAAATTATGCAGGGCGCTGCTGTTAGCCTTGGAAAACTCAGCACATTTCTAAAAAACCTCAACCCCATCAGGCAGACTGAAAGCTTATTATCATCTCAAACATTTCAAATCATCGCACCTGCGTTGCTTTAGCAGGTTTGCAATCACTAAAGCAATGAAACATGCATTCAGTCTCATGTCAGCAAGGTTAGCTTTCCAAAGTACAGACACTTCTTAAAAAAACAAGCTGTTCCATTTGCAGCTCGACATAGAAATGTAAAACAAGTTTAAAATTGTCTAAAGCAAGCTTATTAGAACACTCACTTGTCATCATCTCAGCAGCAGGAATATTCTGTGTATCTTACAGCATGTTGAGAATGTTCTCTAGGCATGCTCCAGCAAATTCATTAACCACCAATGTGTGTCAGTGAGAATATGCTAAAAGTGCAAAATGTCAACATACACTTCTGTTATAACAGGTTATTATAGAGTAGCCAAGGTCTCAAACTGTCAGACTGAAGTAAAGATTTAAAGGTGCAAGAGAATGTGTTTTTTCCCCTTAGCCTTTGCAGATAATGTCATATCTGGCTGGCCATTTAAGGTCAATGTGATTGAAATAACACTTACACATTGAAATGTATACAGCGTCGAAATTCATCTGTCCTAAATGATATGCAAGATTAGATTTAGTGCATCATAGTATGTTTTTAAAAAGCATGCTGAAAGTGCCTAAACCGTAAGATTTTTGGTAGCGTGTATCCGTGCATGTTTTTTTTTTTTTAGCTGTAGCGCATTACTGCCCACCCACTTTTCAGCAACAAAGTATTTTTCCATTAATTCTTCGTATAGGGATTTTTAAAAAGTCTTCATTTAAAGCGTTAAAAGCCATGAACCAAGACAACTGACTATAGAGGTTAAATCTAGGCTGGCCACATATCTTGTTGTTCCCAGAGATGTCCTGGCCAGGATTTCTAAATTGCCTAATATGATTGGGTTTGGCTTAATTCTCCTATTGTTTTCACACTTGACTGAAAAGTATTTTGACCATTTGAGACCTGCTGAGCCCATTTCCATCACAGAATAAAACATATAAAAAGGTAATTGTGATGTTTTATCTTACAGTCCTGATTTTTTCTCAGAATTGCGTCATATAAACACAGAACTGTCAGATATAAATTCAGAATTCTGACTTTTTCTTGCAATTCCAAGTTTACATCTCACAATTCTGCCTTTTCTCTTAAATCTTGCAATTCTCGCAATTATAAGTTTGTATCTCACCATTCTGATTTTTCTTCTCATTTTTAAGAAAAAAGTAAAAATGGTGAGGTTAAAATGTCACAATTAACATTTATATTTTGTGGTGGAAACGGTCTTCAGTATAAATCACACAAACTGCGAACAATACCCCAAATCACCTTTTCAAGCAGACTTGGATGCAGTTCGCTGGTGCACATCTAAGGACTCGGCTCCACTCTAAAAGATGTAGTTTGTAATGCACAATTTATGAAAATTTTGATGCAAATCTTGACATTTCGTCAATCACAAATGTTATACTAGGTAACCCCGCCCACAACTATATTATACATTAGATGTCATCTGATTGGCTGTGATTGTGCAGCAGCTTTGCACTTATTGCGGATAGACAAATTAGTTGTTGCTGGAAACTTGTTGCCTGGTTAGGACCTGCTGTAAGTGTTCATATATCATCTTAACAGTCATTGCATCTTTCTGTCACACAAATAATGTCAGACATTGCACAACAATCACATGCTGCCTTGGTCTAATGTTCTTGTATTTGTATTTCTCTTGTACTCTCTCACTCTCCCCCTCCTCGTCTTACTCACTGATGATTAATCATCCACCAGACACTGTATTACACTAAGCATAGAGAGAGAAAAAGAGAACAACTCCGTCTTGGACCACACAGCTGCATCCATTCATTCCTCTAATTTCTTGGATCGCCTCCATCCATCCGGTTTCTTTCAGAAGGATAATGCGTCACAAGAGGCCAGATGAGATAGTCATGTGCTGATGTGAAATGTAAGCACTGCTAACCCCACAACCAGGACTGTAGAAACACATGCTACACCAGCACTGAGCTGGCAGGTACAGAGAAAGCCATGTGATGGGCACTAGAGAGAGGCTTTCATATGGTTACTTGCAAGTAAGCCCTACTTGAAATATTAGACTTGCAATTAATTCTGAACTACCTGACATGCAGACTCCACTTAAATCTTATTTTGTAGATCATTTCATTCATAGGTGTGCTTTGTATTTTATTGTTGTTATTTTTAATATAAGGTTAGAGTTTGAAAACCACTCAACTAAAGTTTCTTTGTTGAATTATGTGGTCCTTTTCTCATGTTTTATATATGGTTCTTTGGAAAGCGTGCTTTAAGTTACATTATAGTGTCTTCAGATCAGTCAGCGTTCTTTTTGTTGTCATTTTGTTTTGTTTCTAGGTTGTTAGAATCATGTGTTCTTAACTGGTTTTGCTTCAGGACCCATATTTTACAAGCAGACTATTGTATTACCATGAATTGCACAAGCAATATGCTAAATATATGTAAAATCATATGAGGCTGTACCAGGGGTGTAGATTACGCGGGGGATGCGGGGGACGTGTCCCCTCCACTTTTAATATCACGTTAATTCGTCCCCTGCAATTTTTCGGGCAAGTGTGTTGGCATAGAGGTTTTCAAGAGCCGGTGTGAATAAATATAGATTTAAATTCAAAGAGACAGGATAGTCTGTGCATGTTCTGATGTTTTATTCGGACCCAGAATAAGGCGAGATGAACATCG
>NW_015661880.1:142498-150370 GCF_001515625.1 Sinocyclocheilus rhinocerous | reverse complement strand
AAGAAGTCTCTTCTGTTCACCAAGCTTGCATTTATTTGATCCAAAGTACAGCAAAACAGTAAAATTTTGAAATATTTTTACTAGGCTATTTCAAATAACTGTTTTCTATTTGAATATATTTAAAAATGTAATTTATAGTGATTTCAAAGCTACATTTTTTGCATCATTACTCCAGTCACACTATCCTTCAGAAATCATTCTGATATTCTGATTTGCTGCTCAAAAAACATTAATAATAATAATAATAATAATTAAAAAAGGTTTCTTGAGCAGCGATCAGCATATTATAATTATTTCTGAAGGATGTGAGACTGAAGACTGCAGTAATGATGCTGAAAATACAGTTTTGATCACAGCAATCATTTTAAAATATATTCAAATAGAAAGCAGTTATTATAAATAGTAAACATTACTGCTTTTGCTGTACTTTGGATCAAATAAATGCAGGCTTGGTGAGCAGAAGAGACTTCTTTATAAAACATAAAAAATCTTACTGTTCAAAAACTGGTGACTGGTAGGTTATATAGATTACAGAAATGCTATATTGTAATGTTTTATATATATATATAACATTTCTGTCCCTCTCACTTCTGAAATGATGGCTACGCCCCTGGGCTGTACAGAAAATGCTTGTTTTGTAATTAATCAACAGCAGAAATCAAATTTACTTTGAATTTCTGTGATAAGTTGACTTGTATTCAAAAGTTTGAGGTTGGTAAGATGTTTTTGAAAAAAGTCAGTGCTGCATTTTTTTTTCAATTAAAATGCTGTAAAATGATATTGTGAAATAGTATTATAATTTAACATTTTAAAAAATCAAATTGAATATATTAAAATAATTGCAAAGCTTAATTTTCAGCATCATTACTCCAGTCTTCAGTGTCACAAGATCCTTCAGAAATCTTTCTAACATGCTGATTTGGTGCTCAGGCAACATTTTTTTATTATTATTATTAACGTTGAAAACAGTTCGAGTTTTTGGTTTCTGTTTTGGTTTTTCATTTCGATTTTCGTATATTAGCACCAATACATTTAGTTGTATTTTATTAGTAGTAGTTAGCATAGTTTTACCCTGCTTTTCATGATCCATGAGAACCACTGCTTTAAAACCTGAGTACAATTTACACTTCAGTACAGTTCTTCTAAAGAAATAGAGAATAAAAAATGTATGGAACTATGTCCTGTAATTCTTTTTAAGAGTAGGACATTGAATATCTGCCAGCTGTCAAGCAGATCAGGCCATATTAACAGTAAAGAACAGCTTCAATATTTCTGTACTTGCACCTTTAAAAAAAGAGATAATCTGACTCACTCACAGTCCTTCAAAGCCACATGTAAAGCCATTTAGACTGTATTTTACCTTGTCAGTCTCTGAGTAAGGGTTGTTAAGCACCGTAGGCATGTTGTCCTTTCTCCAGAGGTCATCAAACACTCTGTCGTTATCCGACGCCAGCTGGCCGTTCTGTCCATTTCCCACACCAAGGTCTCTGAAAGTCACAAACAGTTTAAACATCAGCCAGAAGAAAACAGGTCTAGATGTATGTACAGTGACTCAAAAACATTCAATTATATTATTTTTTGTCTGCTGTATATTACTTTGCACACTTTTACATTTATGCTATAAACTGAAGGAATTAGTCAAAAAAAACAACAACATCTGTCATAAATAACAACATGCCTCAGATGCGGTCCGTAGAGCTTAACTTCAATTTCTCTAAAACATTAATGCCTCAAGGCTACCAATGTGCACTTTGTCTTTTAAGTGAAACAGTAAACTGCTTCAGTTATATTCATTCTCAAGTTATTCCATAATCATCAGATTTAGCTAGTGCCCAGATACTCAAACAATAAACCATGCTATCCGAAGTATAATGTATAATTAAAAAGTGTAAAAAATCACTTACAGAACTTTTTTTTTCTAGCTGACGTTGATGGGACTCATAGTATCACATTCATCACAAATGTGAGAAGAGTGAGAGAAGCTTGATTTGTTTTGGATGAAACACTGCCATCTCTGTTCACCAGTCGGATTAATATTCCAAGGCAATTATAATTTGTTTAGTTCTTCTAATACAGAAAATAAATCTGGTGTGTACTTTTTCAAATAATAAAACACTCGGAGGCAATTGCTAATCATTGCTCTGTTTGTTTGAACATCCAGACTTGTCCGACAACAGCAACACGTAGTCAACCAATAGTTTGGGGCGGGACTATCTGTTTAACTGACCAATGGCAAAAAGGAGGGGAGTGTTTTGGAAACCTGTTTGAAATCAGTAAATATTTTTACACACTTCATGTTTAAAGGGACAGTTCACCCAAAAATTAAAATTCTATCATTAATTACCCTCATGTCGTTCCAAACCCGTAAGACCTTCGTTCAGATCCGGTGTGATGACGTTGAACACAAGGCACAAGGCACAAGGCACGGTGCATGTGTTCAACGTCATCGTGCCGGATCTGGGTCAGCGCCGGCGCCGCCACACGCTTTTCTGTGCCTTGACCGTGGTAGTTACCTTGCTGTCTATGGGAGGGTCAGAGAGCCCTCAGATTTCATCAAAAATATCTCAAATTGTGTTCCAAAGGTTTGGAACAACACGAGGGTGAGTAATTAATGACAGAATTTTCATTTTTGGGTGAACTATCCCTTTAAGCACACTAAAATGCGGACAGCTGCTGTTCATAAACTACAAGGATAAAACGAATCAGTTTCTGCAATGAGGCTTTTACAGAATGGACATTTATTTGATCTTCACAGTATGAAAGTTGAAAAATATGACAATATTATTTTATATTTATTATGACAAAACTACAGTGGTTAGGCTGTAACAAATAATTTAGGTAGATTTAATTACACCAATTGGTATACTGTGAAAACTGGTGTGTAATCACAAAATTATGTCTATATTTATCCATTCTATTATTAATGTTGCTAGAAGCTTCTCGCACTTCCTCTTAGTATTTCCTGTTCACTAAAGCGTAATATGAACATTCAAGACAAGAGTAATCTCAAAGACTGAATGGAATGAATACATTCTGAACAGATTCACTCACTGACAGCTCACCAAGTAAACACAAGCTTCACTTATCAAAAAGAATATGCATTTAGAAAACTGACCTTTCTCAGAAAGCATGGACATTGTGCAAATATGTCTATATTCTTTGTTGAGTGATTTGTAAATCATATTCCCAAATAAATGAAAAGTGGAGACAGACTGGGGCTAGTTGTCACACAGACTTTAGATAATTAATCCACATTAATAGTGGCAATGTTTAACAGATTTGTTTGTAGTAAAGAATTTTTCGGCATAAGACTATACATTAATCTACATTGAGAAATACTCATTGGAATAAATAGTGTGGCAACTAAACCCATACTCCACCACAAGAAAACTAGACTCTACTGTACTATTTTGATCATGCCTAACATCACATTTGCACTGGGAGTACATACAGAGTTCTCTTTTTAATATTAAAAGGTAAAACTGATTCTAAGAACTGGATGTCTTCTTGATTTGTCTGTTGTTTACTACATTAAACCAATAATGTTTTTGAGAGAACTCTTCCCTTGGGTCAATAGTGCTCATGTAATTTGCTGTAGTGTTGTCATTACTCATGCGCTACCACTTGAAGCTTTTAGAACATGATCTTTCTGGGAACAAGTAATGTTAAGTCATGTTAGTGGACTCATCTTTGCTTTTTAAATGCCAGTGGTGAATTTCAATCCAAAACGGAGAATGCATTCATAACCTATATTTGGACATATATTAAAAAGATTGTTTAACGCCAAACAATGTCATTCGGAGTTTAGTGGTTTACTGGAATGCCATATACAGTGGGTACGGAAAGTATTCAGACCCCCTTAAATTTTTCTCTCTTTGTTATATTGCAGCCATTTGCTAAAATAATTTAAGTTAATTTTTTTTCCTCATTAATGTACACACGCATCTCTGGAGAGACCTAAAAATGGCTGTCCACCAACGTTTACCATCCAACCTGATAGAACTGGAGAGGATCTGCAAGGAGGAATGGCAGAGGATCCCCAAATCCAGGTGTGAAAAACTTGTTGCATCTTTCCTAAAAAGACTCATGGCTGTATTAGATCAAATGGGTGCTTCTACTAAATACTGAGCATTTTTCAGTTTTTCTTTTTTAATAAATCTGCAAAGATGTCAACAATTCTGTGTTTTTCTGTCAATATGGGGTGCTGTGTGTACATTAATGAGGAAAAAAAATTAACTTAAATGATTTTAGCAAATGGCTGCAATATAACAAAGAGTGAAAAATTTAAGGGGGTCTGAATACTTTCCGTACCCACTGTATATTGCACCCTAGAGAAATGATGAGTGGGATGTTAAATTTAATGTTTTTAGTAAGGCGATTACATATAGCTAAATACCTAAATCAGATTCCAATGTGCAGACCATATGATCAGACTAATTGAAGCCACAACAGGCACCAGATAATGAAATCATAAAGGGGAAATGACTAACTTGTGGTCTTATTTCTCGAATGTTAACTTGATTTATAAACTATACATAAAAAAAAATGACAGAACTAAGTCTTAGATGTACAGTGTAATATGTTTTTGTAAATACCGCATTCACAATTTTGTGGGGTAATTTATTATGTGACACAAAATGCAAAGGCATGTATTTTGTGACAAAATATTTGTACACTTTGAATGCAATTTGTAAATAGACAACCAGTTGCATTTCGTCAACAGAAATTTAAAGTCAGCACTTTAAATTTGTGCACCAAATGAATGGATTTTAGAAAAGTTTCTTCCACTTCATGCATATAAGGGCTTTCTTTGAATGCAAAGAAAACAGATACAATGCTAATTAACGCTCATGCATCGTGCTAATGTCATGAACACGTGTCGAAGGCTGACACAGAAGAGAAGAAATTGTTGAGTCATTATTTTTGTTTTCTTTGCACACAAAAAGTATTCTCGTAGTTTCGTAACATTACGGTTGAACCACTGATGTCACATGGACTATTTTAACGATGTCCTTGCGACCTTTCTAGGCCTTGAACGTAGTAGTTGCGTTGCTGTCTATGCAGGGTCAGAAAGCTCTCAGATTTCATTAAACATATCTTAATTTGTGTTCTGAAGATCAGTGAAGGTCTTACAGGTTTGGAACGACATGAGGGTGAGTAATTAATGACAGAATTTTCATTTTTGGGTGAACTATCCTTTTAAGCTAGATAACACTTCAATGTTAATCTTGTGTTTTTTAAATACATTTTATCATCCGCTCAGGAAAAATCATAAACTTGAATGGTTAAAATTGAGACGCCATTTGTCAGGATGAGATATGTGCTGAAAATGTATTCACTTAGTGTGCATTTAAACTTATCTTTTGTAGATAATTTCATATTTTAAATTTCATTATTTAAAAAGCAAAAAACAAATCCCACACACTATCTATGCAAAAAATATCTAAATATTTATTGACTACGTTTCGGTCGCAAGACCTTCGTGAAGATCATGCGACCGAAACGTAGTCAGTAAACATTTTGATATTTTTTGCATACATTTTTTTCGGGATTTGTTTTTTGCCTTTTAGTTTTTTGACCTGGTTGGTCTTTGCCTCCAACGCACCTATCTATTGACGTCAGGTGTGCAGAGTTTAATTGTAAATTTCATTATTTAAAAAAAAAATTAATATTGGATATTGAAAAATTTCAACTTTGGAAATTAAGTTGAGTTTGGAAATTAAAGTCCGGTAAATGGACGTAACAGGTCTATCGCATTTGAAAGTAACATACCACCTAAACCGAAACCCTAGCCTAAAAGCTAGATAAATGTGGGATAAAATGCATTTGTTGAAGCAACCATTCCATTTTAGCTATTTATCATGACTTGTTTTTCACGGGACTCATACCTAAACACTCCACATTGCAAGTGCTAGGCTGTACCAGGTGAGCTACTGAGCAAGTTTACCATGAAAGAAAAGCCATATAAATGGAGCTGGTTATGTGATGTAGATGTCAAAATGTATTAGTTTATAATGCACTATATGGTAAAAGCCTTTTGCGTTCATAACACAGTATTGTGGGAAGAACTGCACAAAAATAACTCTTTATTACTTGATAATTTGTCCTTGCAATCATAATTTGTGTGAAATTAATAAACTCTGTTGGTGGTTTATTGCCATTAGTGTTTATTTCAGTTGGAAACTGCAGAGAGTTGTATTGGAATAATTTTGGAGTTTTGTACTAAGACATCACTCACCTCTCCACCTGCACTTCGACATCCTTCCTCTCTACGTCTCTCTGACCTTCTCCATTGATCTCTTTTTTGCTGTTCTTGATGAGCTTCAGCACTGGCTCGATCTCCTTCAGCAGGTCGTTGTTCTCCTCCACCCCGTTGAGGAGAAGGGCTGAATGGTCTCCTTCTCTGAGCAGAGAGTCCTGGGCCAGCAGAGGAATCAGGGGTTTGCTCTCCCGTGGGTCTTTCCTGGGAGTGGAGGAAGAGGACAGGTTCTCTATGGCCCTGAGCTCTTTGGTCATGTTGGGGCTGAGAGGCGAACATCGTTCACACGGCCTGCTCTGAGCGGGGATAACGGGCCTGGTGACCCGAACCGTTTTGGGTTTCCCGTCACTGCTCAGCGTGGTCTCCAGGTGAGTGGTGAAGCCCTCGGGTCCGCGGAGGATGAGGACGGCGTGGCTCTCGGGCGACACATTCTTCAGGGTCTCGAGCGCACATTCGTAGCTCAGGTCCACCAAAGGCTTGTTGTTCACGGCCAGGACGATGTCGCCGACTTGGACCAGCCCACATTCCTCCGCCTCCCCACCCCGGATGAGGTCAGAGATGATGACGGGCGGCTTGCACACACGTTGTTTGACCAGAAAGCCCAGCCCACCAATCTTTCTTTTGAAGAGACGCACTGAGATGATGTTGGGCTGCAGCTGACACACGCTGGGCTCAGATTCCTGCATTGTGTCTTGCTGTGCGTCAGATCTGCGATTGAGTTAAATGTGACAAAGGAGAGCGACATGTCAGATGTGTCAACCACGGCAGGCGAAGACATGAAGAAATGCAAGACAATACAGGCTAGCAACATTCACTTTGCATTCTACTAATTGCATCCTGTGACATTTAAGGAAATATTCAGACCATTAATTAAGTCTAACTATGTCAGTAGTAAAAATTGGTTTAAAGGAATAGCTTGACCAAAAATAATTGATTCTAAACGTGTATGCTGTCATTTTTCCATGGAACAAAAACAAAAAAACAGCATAAAAGTAGTCCATATGTCTCATGCTATATATGCTTCAAAGTCTGATTTGTGAATGAACAATTCTTTTTCAATGAACCGTTGATCTGAATCACAAATCAGACAGAATGATTTGTTCACAAATCAAACTGATCTGGTTTAAATCACTGACTCAGTGATCAGGTTCTTGAATTATAAGCTCACTGGAGGGGAAGATTGTCTGAATAAAGTTCATTAGTCACTATTATTTTTCAGTTTATACAAAACTATCATACAGCTTCATACAGAGCATACTGTGAGATACTTCCAAATTCTGTTGTTGTTGTTGTGAAATATAACAACAGCATAGGGGTTTGAAACTACACAAGTGTGAGTAAATAATGACAGAATTTTCTTTTTTGTATGAATTATTGCTTGACTTTGAATGCAAGACATTATTGGTAAGAAAGAGTCATTCAGTTGAAACCTTCACAAATATTTTTTGTTAATAATTTCAATGATTGAGTGGTGACTCATATCACAGTGTACAAGCTGTGAATGTAGACTTCAATTCACTCTTTCCTTTCTGTTGACAAGCCAGTAGCATTTCCTCCATGTACATCACGCTCAGTCTTAGGGATGTAACGGTATGAAAATTTCATATCACGAT
>NW_015661880.1:124659-139769 GCF_001515625.1 Sinocyclocheilus rhinocerous | reverse complement strand
ATCATTTGAAATTTGTGTCAATACGTCATAAATAGAACGCAGCAGCAGTTTTCTGTCGGGGATTTGTCGTGCCACGCCGCGCCACATCCAGTGTAGACATGATTATAATGAGTTCTATAGTATTTTGTAGCACTGCACCACTCGCGTCCGGTCTAGACACGGTGTAACATTGGTTTTGCTTTGTTTCACAGAACTAATTGTTGCTTAAAATAGGGGCAAGACCCTTTTGGGGTAGGGGCGTGTTTGTTTTGGTTATTTCAAATATCAACATTGGCTACCAGAAATCACTTACTCTGCCTTTAAATGTCAACCTTATAGTTTGAACGTTCGTTCGTCTTGGCTCAAAGCCACTTGCTGCGAACTTTTCTTCGCGGAAGCTTTGCGTTAAACAAGTGAGATAACGAAATATTTAATCTCTAATCAATATTTTTTGTCCAATTATTTGCCCAGTTAGTTTTGGTATTGAGGTAAAAGTTACCTTGCATTCGCTATACAGTGGGTGGTGGTCACGAAGATGACTGAGCAAATTTGATGCGTTTCCCCCTTTTGCAGCGACTTTCTTCTTGCAAGATCAGCAGACAGGGTGACCGTCCTCGATTAAATTGCCTTCAGGACTCTTGTAAAAGCCAAAATACGACCAGACCACCGATTTGGTCCTCTTAGATGGCTGAAAAATCTCCCGAGCGCTGTCACTGCCTTCTGCCATTTCCTCTCGTGCAAAAAAAACAACAACAACAACAACAACACTGCATGCTGCTTCTGCGTCAGACTGATGCTGGCTGGACAGGATTTACCGCGAGTTTTCAAAATCGCGATAATCAAATACGGTTTTGATGATAATTAAATGTAAAACGATAATACTAACCGTCAGGGCATTTTATCGTGATTTAACGTGAAACCGGTATTCGTTCCATCCCTACTCAGTCTCAACTGAATGTTCATGTAAGAAACGCTTATAATCTACAGTCCTCCTGCATCTCGCCTTTCTTGGCAGCATGAAACGCATATGGCCTCGTGTGAACAACTATTGTCCAATTCTGTCAAAATGCGACATTACTAATTCAGATTTAGTGTCATGGAGAGTATCATTACAACTGCAGGGACTGTTTTGTAATAAAGAATAAGCAAAGGCACAGCTAATAACTTTCAATTGCACTGCATGATATTCACAGCATGATCTATTAGTGTCTTGTTTACAATACACTTGCATTCAATAACTGAGTAACTATTTCTGAATGATAAAATAAAAATGCATTTGTTATAAATTGCACTGAAATCACGTTGAGAAAATTATGGACTATGCATGTCGAAGCTCTTAAAGAGGCACATTACATTCCTCATTCAGTATTGACATTTTGGTGGCAGTGAAAATGTGCTTCAGTGGTGTTATTAATATTATTTCACATGACTAAATCAACATGACCTCATCGATAAAAGCAATTTATCTGTCAGATCAGGTAGAAACAGCTCCTGCTTTTCCAAACAGACATGTATTGGTGGATCTTGTGATATTGTTCTAACAACAGAATGCTTTACAAAGACATATGAAGTAATATTTCCCAAATTTTAAGTAAGCTTTTTTTTATTATCAGGAACATATGCTTTGCACACACATTATGTGGTCATTTTATATTTAATAATGCTAAATTAATTTAGTATGAAATCAGTTACACATTAGAATGAAATGATTAGATAAAGGCTACAGATATTAAAATAAAAAGGGTGAATACATATTACACAGAGTGCATGCTTCAAATCAGTGTAAGTTGCCTTTTCTTAATGTAGAACGATTAAAACACATGTTGACAATTCTCAAAAACTTCACATACACAAATTCCTATTTCAAAACAAACAAAAACACATGTGCATCTACTACTGTCTGTATCCAGGAGTTATCAGAAGCACTGACCTGCAGCATGCATGCATGTTCAACAGGACACACCAGTTGCTCCTGAGCATGAGACTGCTATGCAACTCCACATGCCCATTTCACAAAGCCTCGTCGTTATATACAGCATGCATTTCCCAAAGCATGTGAAATTAATGCTAAAATATACTTTTGGCAGTAAAAAAAAAAAATCAACGCAACTTACGTCTCCACTTTGAAAGGCTGTAAATATCGCCTCAAACAGTGTGGTTATCCCCTTGCCAATATTCCGATGGAAGGTTGAGACTTTTCTCCTGGTGTCCCACTCAGAAGACGCGTGGCATGTCTGAGCGAGCCGCTGTATAAACACGCAGCGCGTGAGAAGCTGTGCTCTCCTGCTGCTCGGCTCCGGTACGCGAGCATTTATTCCGAGCGCACTGCTGTCATTCTTTCATCTATCCCTCCCGAAGCTCTGCCTCCCTGAATGGGAGGGTTTTACAACCCCAGAGCTCTGGCATCTATGGGAATGAGTGATATTTGCACACTAATATTTGCACATCTTTATGTTAAACAAGATAATGCGTAGAAATATCTCAAATTAAAGTAGAAATGAACATTTCTATATTTGAAACAAGGGGAACCGGGGAGGTTTCAGTTTCACCTAAAACTCACTATTATATACATGACCAGCTGTAAGTAATCAGATAAAGAGGAGTACAAAAATATAGCATTTGGAGTACTATATCAGTTTCTGCTTTTTTTTTTTTGCCTATGCACTTTGCAGTTTTTATTTATTTATTTGTTTGTTTGTTTTTGGATTGGTTGATTGATTGCATTTTCAAATTTCGAATGCTTTGGTGTTTTTTATTGCTTCAACCCTGCAGCGTGCATGTATTATTTTATGGTATTATTGTATTATTTATTTATTTGTGAAATTATTAAATACAGTAATATTCCATCAAAAACATATAGCCCAACAAATCACCAGATATTGCAACGAAATGTTACATAACTCCATGATTTACCCTGTACCTGAAAAAGAGAACAGTTCATGCATGGCACAGCCTTTTCAAATGTTAAATTAAATTAATAAGTAAAATCAATGTTTCGGTGTCAGAGATCAATGCTGAATCAACATGCAACATGAGTATCATGTTGATCAAAATGTGTTTTATTTTTCATTTGGCTTTCATTAAAAAAAATAGATGTTTGGTTTATTCAGCAGATGAACTGTTAAATTTATCAACAACAAAAAATGCTCCATGGTCATTATAAACCACACAATCCTGTATTACGCAGTAAACAACAGCTATCTGTCGGAAAGAATGTCTTTATCTTTGTGGACCTTCAAAGTTTGGTGTCAAAGGTTTCCTGCATAATGAATAATAATTATACACATTGCATTATGAAGTTTAATCTGCCAAAATATTAGCTTGAGTATACAACTCTATTTTTGAAACACCCACACAATGCACAACGGCATGTTTTCATTCAATAAGAGGTTGAACCACTAGGTAATAGTTTCTAAAGTTTTTTTTTTTTTCCTCTCTCTGTGTGGTCCACTAAATAAACCTCTGGATGCATTATGACAAACGGAATCTAGTCGTCGAAACCAGTCACAATGAATTTGAATTTGAATGAAGGTTTTTGGTGTCAACGTCGTCAGCCATGCATACATTGCAAGCTAGATGTTTTTCAGAAGCCCTAATGTTATTTTACAATGTGTCATTCAGATGGACTCTTCATTTAAACAGGCAGCATAAACAGACGAATATGAATTTGTGCTGCAGGAGGAGAGACACGTTTAACAAACTCCAGACCAGACTGACCACAGACTCACAGCAGACAGAATCTATAATTGCTTTATATTAAACAAGACCATATTATAAACTAAATTTAGAAGAATAAATAAATAATGTGCATTATTAATGCACGAAGTGCGAAAGAGTGATACAGAGGAAAAAATTGTAAATTATAAAATTATTTTTAAAATCAAATATTACAAATGAAAGTAGACTTGTGAGACCATTGAATGATTTATTTATATATTTATTTATTAATGTATAAATTCATTCATTGACACCGTATCAGAATGTCTATATTCATGGCAAAATCAACAACATTTAAATTTTACAAAACAATTATAATTACGATATCATTTCAATGCATTTTTTATAATGTAATAATTTAACAATTTTGTCTTAAAAAACTAATCAAAATACTAAAATCTACATATACTGCTAATAACAGTAATACATAACACCAATTATATAGAATCTTTTTTTTAAATGTCCATTAATAATGAAAACATTGAATAAAAACATTAAAATAACATATTTAATAAAGATAAAAAATATTAAAATAAATATCTGAATAAAAATTGACAATCTATTAGAATACGTTTCAAACTCAAGGTGTTTTTACATAAATCACAAACTGGTTTCTCATCCTCTTTCAATAAATATTAATGAGTGAGTCTTTAGTGTTCAATTCAACATCTCGTGTACACAACCTGGTCATATCTATTCTCAAAATAATAACAATAACTAACTCCTTCACTGGGTTTGATAATGTTTTACTCATCTACGAACATTCAAAATTACACTGCAAGGCACCTCTTGACTAAAGCTATAAACCTTTTTTTTTTTTCAAACACATGAATAAACAGGAAAAATGTGAGAGGATGCTGCTGTGCACAAGCTAGTGCATGGGAGATTTTCAATCTGTGACGTGAACAAATGCAAACACACACACACACACACACACACAGCCTGGTCGAGCCATTATGTCAGTCACTTCCGACTTGAGTGCTGCCATCTGCCCCCTAATGAAACCGTGCACTGTGGCTGATCACACACACATACACACTTTCTTCTTAAACCCATCTAATTCACACACACACACACACACACACACACACAAGCAGCAAACAAAAACTTACACATGAACCCTCTCAATGAAAGCTGCAGAAATTCAAGACTTTTAGCTAAAATTACAAAAGTTACTATTTTGGCATTTCTTTTTATAGCCATCTTCTCCATTTTCTGGGGGATTGTGGGTAGTGCTACATTGCAACACATTACCAGTTCTCGATTGTGTAAAGGTGTAAAGTATATAAAATTAGATCATGCACGCATCATAGTCCCATGAAATAGAATTTCTTCTCTTTTTGCCTCAGCTTTCACACAGGTAAACATACACACACAAATGCAGCAATATTTGAATTGCTCAGGTATGACCAAAACATAATCACTTCTGTCTGATTTTACCTCTGGTTGCCATGGAAACTTTTTCATTGTTGGTTATGTTGTTCTTTCTCATACAGAGTCGATCTTCAACACAGCAGATTTCCAGTTTGGAGAACAAACATTTTTTCTTGTTTACCTTTTATTATTATTTTGATTCAGATTACTTTTTCGAGTATTTCCTATGTAGAGAGTTTTCATTGACAGGGAGATCACAAATAAATAATAATGAGCCACAAACCAAATTGTCCAATTGCATGGCTCTTATTTAGTTCTTTTTCTCTAAATAAAAGCAAATTATATACCACAATGTTTTTAGAGAAAATGCTTATATTTTGTATTCTTTTCTAATTTCATATAAATGATTTCTTTGGAAATTATATTAACAGTATGACAGTCGTTTCAAAGAGCATCTTGTGCTTCAGTTGGAACAAGAAAATCTGACGTTCATGAACAATTTCACAAATTTGTTTATCACAAAATTTCTTATATTTGATATTCTCTGAATTATGTTTTTTATCTCTAAATTTAAATGGGAAAAAATGAGTGTGGTCTTAGACTTTACACTTTTATATGTATATAACATTATCTATGAATTATGAATATACTACAAATAAATGTAAACCTGTGAAGGGTGATACCAGTGATATATAAGCATCATTCTGATACTATTATAGTTATTAATATTTATTATTATTAGTAGTAGTAGTAGCAGTAGCTGTTGTTGTTGTTTTTATTCATTTTATTTCAGTTTCAGTTATTTTAGAACATTAGGTTAAACTTGTATTTATATATTATTATATATATTATTTATGGTTTTAGTTTTAGTTTTGGTTATAGTTGACTATAATAACCCTAGACAATTAAAAAAAAAATAACAACAACATTAAACCTAGTTCAGCATGGTGTAAGAACGGTCCTTTTTATATTTTTCAGTCTGTCCAAAGAAGCTGCATGAAGTTAAATTGTAACATTTTAACATTTCACATGACAAATCTAAGACAGCAACCATCTGACGTCATACCCGGTGTATTTTTGACAAAACTAGATTTGTGACAGGTCAGCTGAATTTCAGGTAGATAACTATACGTTTGTGATAAATGTGACAGATGTTGCCTGTAATCATAGTCTCATTGGTATGTCAGGCATGAGAAGAACTGCAGTGCGTCTCCAGGACCTCTGAAGTCAGAAACGCTCCTCACTCACTGCTGCTCTCATCTCATAGTCTGAAGGGTAACAGAACAGCAGTATATTAAACATAACTGTTTATATTCCACTCTCGCATGATGCATGGCCATAGCCAGGCTTTGAAAATTAGTGAGGTCAAGAATTGTGCTATAATAACCCCTACAAATACAACTCATTATATACACTAAAAACACTTTAAAAGAGACAGACATTTAGATGTTTGTGAAAGATGTTTTCTCTGTTTTGGAGGGATGATCATTCTTAAATCATACCCTATTTATTGCATCAAAATTTGTTAATACTTTACTATAGTTAGGGGTGAATAATTTAATCAGTTGTTGATTATTCATGCAACAATACATATTACTGTTATAGTTTTTATTAGTAACCATAGCTGATAAATTTGTCTAGCACTCTTATAAATGTTTATAGCATGATTTGTGAAAATTTAACTACTATACTGAATAACTTAGCATAGACTTCTTCATGGCTAGTGTTTGCGTATTTCATTTCATTCTGTAACCTACTTGTTCTCCAGATCTGTGTACTAGTGTTAAAAGCTACTGTTTTTGACAGCATTGATAACGTTTCTGACAGATAATATCAGGATATTTTTTGCATTTTCCTTACCGAATGTGCTATCCTGTCTGCAATAACCTGTGTATGGGCTTTTTTGATTACTGTCAGTTTAAGTGCCGGTGTGGCGATGCAATGTTGCCAGATATTGCTATTAAAACAAACAAAAACAAAAAAAAATAGGCCTAAAATAAACCGAAATTATTTCAAATCTTTTACAAATAAGATTAAATAAGATATTGCTGACCCTAAACTGCAACTTTTTACTTTATTAACTTTCTAAAGTGTTAAATTAAGTGGAAAAGACAAGTCCAAAAACCCCCCACTCCCAGCTCAGTCTCTCTAGACTCGTTCACTCCTCCAGCGTCTTGCAACGATCGTTTTCATACCACGGACGCTAAACATTCTTGCAAACGGTCTAAACTAAATTACACATATCATGCAGACATTCACAAAGAAAAAGGAAAAAATGAAATTGCATCATATGACCCCTTTAACTATCCGCAAATTATGGCATTTTCTTGGCGGGAACAAGGCCTTATGTGTGGATTGGGCAATCCATACGTGTAAACCATGCATCAAAAAAAAAAAATATTTATTCAAAATAGGAATATTTAGTAACAATATCATTCTCATTTTTTATCAATTTATTATATCCTTGCTGAATAAAAATATTAATTTCTTAAAAAAACACTAACTAACACTAACACTAAAAATATGTCAGATATGTAAAATATGTAAAAAAATAAGACCTTAAATTATGTGTGAGTTAAAAATTAAGAAAACACCAGAATCAAGTGATTCTGGACAGAAACATTTCTTAATATTATGAATTCCAAATAGATGTTTGTGCTTTTCAAGGGCAGCTCGAGAAGGGCAACCTGCTCAAAAGTGAGCAACTGAATGCTTTCACAAATGACCCCATTCTCAAGGCCATTCAGTTATGACTTAACTGTCCTAATGGTTCATTTTGAAATTGAAGGAAATTCATTTGTATTTTCTGGGAATTAAAAAAAAAACTTAATTGCTTTTGTATAGCAAGGACTATATCAACAGGAGATATTCTGTAATATTTACAGAGTTAATCAAAATATGTGTGAATTAAAAACACTCACTCACACACACACACACACACACACACACACACATAAAGAGCCCTTAAACACATTTTTCTGATGTTATCAATAGTGCCTAACATACATCAAAACGGCCACATATGAGACTACACATATGTACCATTCATTCATATGAGGAGTTTAACAGCAAATTAGTCATTCAGAGAACACATTTTATTTTTGAACATGACAAATTTACCGAGGTCTGTAGGATGTAGGATCAAATGTAGGAAGGCATAATTATATCGTGACATATTTCTGTCTTTAAAAGTTGTTTGTTTTACCTCAAACACATGTTTGAACGAGACAAACAGCGATAAAATGACAGGCTACAGTACAAGCGAGCAATAAGCAATGAATCTATAAAGGGACAAGCAATCGCTTCCTCTCCCAAGTTTTGCTTTAAAGGGGTCATATGATGCTGCTAAAAAGAACATTTCTTCTTTATGCACCAAGAGCTTGTAACACTCCAAAGAAAAAGGAAAAAATGAAATTGCATCATATGACCCCTTTAACTATCCGCAAATTATGGCATTTTCTTGGCGGGAACAAGGCCTTATGTGTGGATTGGGCAATCCATACGTGTAAACCATGCATCAAAAAAAAAAAATATTTATTCAAAATAGGAATATTTAGTAACAATATCATTCTCATTTTTTATCAATTTATTATATCCTTGCTGAATAAAAATATTAATTTCTTAAAAAAACACTAACTAACACTAACACTAAAAATATGTCAGATATGTAAAATATGTAAAAAAATAAGACCTTAAATTATGTGTGAGTTAAAAATTAAGAAAACACCAGAATCAAGTGATTCTGGACAGAAACATTTCTTAATATTATGAATTCCAAATAGATGTTTGTGCTTTTCAAGGGCAGCTCGAGAAGGGCAACCTGCTCAAAAGTGAGCAACTGAATGCTTTCACAAATGACCCCATTCTCAAGGCCATTCAGTTATGACTTAACTGTCCTAATGGTTCATTTTGAAATTGAAGGAAATTCATTTGTATTTTCTGGGAATTAAAAAAAAAACTTAATTGCTTTTGTATAGCAAGGACTATATCAACAGGAGATATTCTGTAATATTTACAGAGTTAATCAAAATATGTGTGAATTAAAAACACTCACTCACACACACACACACACACACACACACACACATAAAGAGCCCTTAAACACATTTTTCTGATGTTATCAATAGTGCCTAACATACATCAAAACGGCCACATATGAGACTACACATATGTACCATTCATAATATTACCTTCAATTGGCCATACAGATTCTTTTGAATGGAACTGTTCTTCCTTGAAGTGACCATCGTACTATATTTCGCTCGCGGCCTTGTGGAAGAGCCTTTCATGAAAGGATTTAGTTGCAATTATTTGGAACAAGGGCCCTTCGAATGTAGAAAAATTGCATTTGTTCTATTTCTGCATTGCCAAGCTCAAAAGCCCAGCCCATAAATTATTGTAAATTTCACTAGTATAAAATGCTGCTCTATATCACAATATATTAAATATCATTTATCTTCTGATTAGCTGCAGTTCATTGCAGTAAAGTAATAGTTCACCCAAAAACAAAAAAATTGCTGAAAATGTACTCACCCTTAGGTCATCCCAGCTGTAGGTGAGTTTGTTTCTTCATCGGAAGAGATTTGGAGAAATTTAGCATTACATCCCTTGCAGTGAATGGGTGCCGTCAGAATGAGAGTCCAAACAGCTGATAAAAACATCACAATAATCCACAAGTAATCCACATCACTCCAGTCCATAAACAAATCCATCATTAAGATGTTTTGTTGCTTTTGGCCAAAATACGAGTCCTCTATCCATAATATTGCTTTCTCGAGTGAAAAAGTCATCTCGTCTGATTCAGGAGAGAAATATGCACATATTAAATATTTGGTCTTTATTTGTTTTAAAGTTAAAATGCCTTAATAATTGATTTCTTTCTTACAAACATGCAGCTTTTTACTGCACAAGATGTTAATTGATGGACTGAAGTTGTGTGAATTACTTTATCATTGTGATGTTTTTATCAGCTGTTTGGACTCTCATTCTGACGCCACCCATTCACTGCAGACGATCCATTGGTGAGCAAGTGATGTAATGCTACATTTCTCCAAATCTGTTCCAATGAAGAAACAAACTCATCTACATCTTGGAAGGCCTAAGGGTGAGTACATTTTAAAGTGTACTTTCTTTAAAACAAGTGGCCTTTGGTTTGACATTGTAACTAACGCAATGACATTCTACCAGGCTTAAGTGTGTTAACATGTTCAGGGCCCACAGTAATGATATAAATATAACAAATAATTTCTCACAGATTGAACTCAGATGCACCTCTTTTGGGGCTACAAATTGTTTGAAGAGATACGTCAAAAGAACCTGCCATGAATTGTGATTGGCCGACTGACTTTGATCTTCCTAAGCAATGCTTTTGGGACAACCTGTCGGGCTACAGTACTAGCCATTACAGACAGCATCATAGCTCGTCTGGAGAAACATCTGAGGAATGCTTTAACCAATCACAAATGTGTTTTTATTGTGTGGCAAGATCTCAGGAATGGTGATGATCCCCTAATATCTTTGCTTTTAAACTGAATTACTACATGGATTATAGATGCATGTAGATATATTTTCTTATCTTATGGTTAAAACATCCAAACCAGTGGAGGGGCCATGAATTATCACCACTGTAGCCACACACTTAACCATAGGTTGCTCCATAATGGCAGTCTCTGCATTTTAAGACATTTAAGACAAAAGAGTCAACTAAATGACTGCAATTTGAAAAAATAAATAAAATCACGGTAAAAGTTAGATTTATGGTTGACCAATTACAGTGACAGCATCCAGAAGCAATTTAGAGCTGAGTGCTGCTGAAGAGGAGAAATGCGGATGGTTAGCTTTCTGCATTCATCTCAATGCCGGTCACACTGAAGTACTTGACACTCGGTTCTGGCCATAATCACCTGAGCAAACAATTATCATGTGACTAATCACTCTACACCCGCAGGAAAATTACATCATGATACTCGGATTAGCTGATGGCACCACAAACACACAGTCCAAAAAAGACGATTATCCTGAGCTGTGACGATAAAGCTAGTAGATAGGAAAAATAAGTTCATTTTAATTTGAGCAGACTGCAGTTTAAAGCATTTACCAGCAGGTACTAATTGGCCTTCTCAGTCAGCTATAGGAGAGAACAAAACTTTATACATTCCAACCTTTTCTACGTAAGTTAATTCAAGTCAAATTATACAGCCAAATGCTTATTAATGTTCTAGTTTCTCTCCCTGACTTGCCAGCTAAATGTAGTTAAATACACAACCAATCAAAAGCTGTGGTCTATCCACCTTATTTTTCCCGTAAGAACGGCTGCGGCCATTTGTAAATTTAATGTGTCTGGCTTCCGGTCTCATCTGCTTCCAGCTATTTTTTAGCTGTACAAAACAGCTCGTTTTGCGGCTTGATATTTCAAACCGGTATGTCTTACCATATTATTTTAATGTATTATCTTAATTATGAACGCACTAGTTTGTAGTGCAAACAGTTTTGCAGTTTACTGCACTTACTGTTATTCTTCTCGTTATTTCCCTACAGCGGCTAATGAACCGGAAGTCTCACACATTGACAGAAAACGGCTTACTTCTGCGTTGAAAAAAAGGTGGATGAGATATCTTTTGAAGAAGAAGAATAAATTATTTAATTCAGCAAGGACTGATTGGTGATCAAAATTGTCAGTAAAGAAATTCACTCTTACAAAAGATTTCTTTTTTTTTTTTAAATGCTGTTCTTTTGAACTTTCTATTCATCAAAGAATCTTGAAAAAATGTTTGACATTTTCCACAAAAATATTACGTAAGTGGTGTCTTTTTTTAACATTGATAATAAGAAATGTAGGAAGTAATGAAGGATCATGTGACACTGAAGACTGGCTGAAAATTCAGTTTTGCATCACAGGAATAAGCTGCATTTTATAATTTATTATTCAAGATGTGTATACTGTTAATCTGGCTGGCCAGACCAGCACACCAATATATTATGGTGAAAATCCTCACACAAAATATGACTAAAGGAACTGAAAATCATACACTGAACAACTGAAAACATGCAGCTCTGCATAGGCCAAAAGAACGAAGTTACTCACTTGTCACAAGTAAACAACTACATGTAAACATGCAATGTTTTTATTGTGAATGAATGAATAATTAAATGATATTTATAACAGTTAATAATTTATGCACACAATGGCAGCACAAAAAGCAAGTCTTACCTTACAATGAATCCCCACAGGTCCTTGCACATGAACTGATACTGATGTCTCAAATGGATCCACAAATATATGTAAGCAAGGTATACAAATTCCATGATTTACTTGCACATTTAGTTACAGACACAGATTCATGTGAATTTTTGGATTGTGCTCTTATCTTATAGTGTATATTTCATGCTATTTAACTTATATCCAACTGTAAAAGCAGGTCTTCATGCACAATGTAAAAATCTATAATTTGATGATTGTAGATGTTCAGCACCCTTATTTCTATATTCTTGTTAAACACTGCACATTTTAGATGCATCGATGACCTGAATACTCCAATACCTGAAATGATAGTGCCTTCGGAAGCCCTGAGGTGCAAAGTGCAAAAGAATTTTGAAGTGCCTTCCTGAATCTGCTTTAGCACAAAACATTAAAGATTTCCCAATCTTATTTTTCAATGGATATAACATTTATTATTATTTTTTTTCTACTTTTTTTTTTTCATGAAAATTAATTTACTAGATTTTTGGCTAACAGTGAGCATGCAGTGTCATCCTGGGCCACTAGGGGCGCATTTATATGTTTTCTTCTTCTCTAAGTTTCCCTCCAGGTCTTCCATAAAATGTTAGATACAAATAAAATGTGCAGTGAAAGCCAGGATTGAGAAACACTGGTATAGTATAATATAGCAGTATACTAACAAATTATATTCTCTGACTAGGTTGATCCAGGTCTTTTATACATCTAGTATATGTATATACAGTATTTATATATGCTATGTTGGCATTGTTTACCTAATTTCTGGCACAAATGAGACTGACAAAATGAATCGGGGTAATATAGAAAAACAAGCATCAGCACTTCTATTTTATCAATATGCAGAGGGCCAGTTCATCACCAGTTCAATATGACGTGGCCTTTCTGTTTGAAGGGCCTCATGGTTTTGTTCCCACTGCTACCTCAGATAATGGCTGCGATGGTAATTTTGTCTGAGTGCAAAAGGGCAAGCCTGGCATTTGGTGTAATACATCTTGCAGAATAGCAATTATATTTGTATTTGGGTTTCCAAATAGGTTTCATGCAGGCAGACTGGGCATGTGCATGCTGAATTCATGAGACAATAGGTCCGTTCCTGTCGCAGCATTGAATTTCTTAAAGGGGTCATATGATGTTGCTAAAAAGAACATTATTTTGTGTATTTGGTGTAATGAAATGTGTTTATGCGGTTTAAGGTTAAAAAAACACATTATTTTCCACATACTCTACATTATTGTCTCTCCTCTGTCCCGCCTTTCTGAAAGCCAAACAAAGTAGTTTCGCTTTCACATCGAAACACACGGCGGGCTTGAGTGAGCAGCGGCCGGCGGGCTTGAAAATGGCGCGGCCGGCGGGTTTGCGGCAACCACATGTGATGACCCCGGGCTTGACTCCGCTTCGTCCATGGTGAAAGCCGATCCGTGTTATGCAAATCTTCCCAGATAGTGACGTAGGTATGTGGGGTGTGTTAGAACGAGCCGTTTTAGGTAGGCGTGGTTGACTCTTAACTTTTATAAAGAATATCTCTTTGGATTTGAGACTTTAGTCTTTGCAACTTTACAGATCTTTTTTATGCACCAAGAGCTTGTAACACTCCAAAGAGAAAGGAAAAATTGAAATCGCATCATATGACCCCTTTAATACCTTTTGGAGTCAAATTACTTAAGGACTGTAAATTTAAATATACTTTAGTATATTGAAGTACATTAAATCAATATTTATCTTGCTTCATCCATCATTTGGATGGATTTATTTTTCTCAGCGATTGTCACACTGTGTTATTGGATTGGCTTTTCTATGAAGGATTCATTGAATCTGGCCAAAACATTGCTGATATGACTTGTAAGATCTTGTATTTTGTGTCTAGATGAAAATGTGTGAATATATATAAATATATATATACTTTCATTACCTCCATTTTTTCACATTTTGTTATGTTGCTGCCTTATGATAAACTTCTTTAAATTTCTTTTTTCCCACATCAATCTACACTCCATACCATACTGACAAAGCAAAAACAGAATTGTCACAACTTCGTAAATTTATTAAAAACAAAAAACTGATTTCTTTTTTCCCACATCAATCTACACTCCATACCATACTGACAAAGCAAAAACAGAATTGTCACAACTTCGTAAATTTATTAAAAATAAAAAACTGAAATAAGTACATTGCATAAGTATTCATACCCGTAACTAAATATTTAGCTGAAGCACCTTTACAGTCTCAAGTCTTTTTTTTGTTTGATGTGACAAGCTTTGCTCATCAGCATGTGGCAATTATCTGCCATTCCTCACCTCACCTCTTCACCTCCCAAGCTCTGTCAGGTTGGATGGGGGCAGATGCACATTTTCAGGTTTCTCCAGAAATATTTGATTTGGTTCAAGCCCAGGCTCTGGCTGGGCCACTCAAGGACATTCACAGAGTTGTCTATAAGCCACTCTTGCTGTGTGCTTAGGGTCATTGTCCTGTTGGAAGGTTCGGAGGTTCTGAATGCTCTGAACTGGGTTTTCATTAAGGCTATCTTAATATTTTGGTATATTGAGCTTTTCTTCTACTCTGACAAGTCCCTCAGTCCCTGCCGCTGAAAAACACCCCCACAGCATGAGGCTGCTACTAGCACAGTTTACTTTAGGGATGCTACTCTGCAGGTGATGAGAAGAGCTGGTTTCCTTCTAACATGATGCTTGGAATTGAGGTTCATCAGACCAGAGAATCTTGTTTCTCACAGTCTGAGGGTCCTTTAGGTCCTTTTTTCAAATTCCAAGTGTGTTTTCATGTGTCTTAACTGAAGAGAGGATTGAGT